>NW_021637736.1:0-160471 GCF_004799145.2 Neltuma alba
TATTCTACATATGCATCTTAAACGCTATTATTGTTCTAAAACATTTCATTGGTGAATTTCAGGTTAGTCTCGAGGTGCTGAGAAGGAAGCATGTGTTGCTGCTGATATCAGATCTTGATCTCTCACAAGAAGAGATCATAATACTTGATAACTTGTATAAAGATGCAAGAGCAAGGGTTGAGACACAGTACGAAATGGTGTGGATTCCAGTAGTGGAACAGAGCGACCTGGAATGATTTGGCTCGACAGAAGTTTGAACATTTGCAAGCATTAATGCCATGGTACAGTGTGAGGGACCCCCTGATTATTGAATCATATGTGATAAGGTATATCAGAGAGGTATGGAATTTCATAAAGAGGGCTATCTTAGTGGCCCTTGATCCGAACGGCAGGCTATGCTCTCCCAATGCCCTCCACATGTACTGGATTTGGGGCAACCTGGCCTTTCCCTTCACTCGTGAGAAAGAAGAATCCTTGTGGAAGTCAGAAGTCTGGAGCCTTGAGCTGCTTGTGTTGATGGCATTGATCCTACAGTTCTAGAATGGGTAAGTCTCCATACACCTTCACCTGATGGCTTGAATTCGAAGAACAACCTTTTTACTGACGTATAGATATTAATGTGATTGAATGTGTACCAGATCGCAGAGAGCAAATACATATGCCTGTATGGAGGTGAAGATCTTGAATGGATTCAAACATTCACAAGCACTACAATGAGTGTGGCGAGAGCTAACAACCTGTCATTGGAGATGGTTTATGTAGGAAAGAACAACGCCAAAGAGAGGATGTTGAGAATGATCAACACGTTTGCCACCAGAAAGTTCAGCTACTTCTGGCCGAACGTCACGTCCATATGGTTCTTCTGGACGAGATTGGAGAGCATGTTATACTCAAACTACAGCACGGGAAAAAAGTGGAGGACGACCAGATTATGAGTGAAGTGATGTCGGTGCTGAGCTTCGACGGCAGCGATCAGGGGTGGACCATATTCTGCAGAGGAGCACATGAAATGGCGAAAGCTAAGGGAGAGACGGCACTAAAATGCCTGAAAGAGTTCGAGAATTGGAAGGAGAGTGCAACAAGAGATGGATTCATTCCGGCCATGAATGAATATCTGAAGCAGCTTCAGTCGCCACATCACTGTAATCGCCTCATACTTCCAGGCACCGCTGGGGGAATTCCAGAGCAGGTGGTGTGTGCTGAGTGTGGGGTCCAATGGAGAGGTACTTCATGTATCGCTGTTGTGTGGAGTGAGAGGCAGAGAACATTATATAGAGGCGTTATGTATATGTGTGTGTCTATGTTGCTTGGCGAAATAATGTGTTTGGTTTGAGAGCTAGTGGGAGCTCTATTCTGGGCTTGAATCGTTGTGGTTGGTGTAGTTAGCTAGGAATGAATGATGAAGATGTGAAGTTAAAGAAGGATGATGTTTGCGTGTGTTTGTTTTAAGGGCTCTAAGCGTTTGGTACTGAAATAAAATACCTGAAGTGTGCATTTTCACTATTTCCTCATTCTCTCTAAGCGCCTTCTTCTCGTCATCTATTTTAAATTTTGTTTAGAAATATTAAATCCACCCTTAATATATGTTCATTGTAGTTTCTTTCACACAAACTTTAAACCTGAGAGGATCCATTCTTGTTGAAGCCAAGTGGACAGTGTTCTTGCATCAGAAGGGGAATAAAACAGTATGACATCATCTTTTTTTTATTTTTGTTAAATCTTTTTCTTGTTAAACAGCTGAAATGGTGGTCCCGTACTTAATATAAGATTTCGTTTGATTTTTATTTTGATTCTAAATATAAGATTTCTATCCACTTGTCTCTCATATTTATGCATTTTTTCTAAGATAGTTTTTCTAATAATAGTAGTTCTACTTAATATATTTGATTAGCAAGAATATTTTAAGAAATGTAACACCTATTTATTACAAATAACTAACTTAATTTTTTTAATCTATTTAAATTAGTCAACTAACTCTTATATTTAGAACCAAAGATAGTGTGTATATATATGTATATATAAGCAATAAATAGTAGAAGGCATGCTCCTTATAACCTGCCTTTGGATGGAAGGGCTAATTTCTTATAACACAATAAATTAATATTCAAATCTCTACTAAGAAAGTGTTCAAATTTAGTATTCCAGATGGGATTATGCTTCTCTAGTACTGGGAAAACGGCCCGGCCCTGCAGGGCTGCTTTTGTTGACTGATATGTGACCCAGTTCAGGGGAAGAAAGAAATGAACTTTCCAAGTAATTATCTGTGTTTTGCATTTGCATCTTTTTTCCTTTTAAAAAATAAATGAATATGGATGCCTTTTTTCCTTCTTTTTCTTTATTATTTAAAGTGGAAATACCACTGAGTGAAAAGCAAAACTATAAAGTGATCAACTATATAGCACTACGTATACTACTTGTAATGTAATAATCAATATTCTACCTCCACTCCTCAATATGAAACTAGTTAACTAATTTGAGACGATTGAAGAAATAAATTAAGTTAGTTATTTGTAATAAATAGACGTTATCTTTCTTAAATATCATTGCTAATCAAATGTATTGACTAGAACTATCATTAGTAGAAAGATTATCTTAAAAAAATAATAAATATAATAGATAAAGTGGATTGGGGTCTCATATTTAAAACCAAAATAAAAATCAAATAAAATATTATATTATGTACTGGAAGTAGCATTATGGTTGATAGAGCAAGATGAATTAATCATGAATATCTTCGTCGTGTGATACGTACGGCAAAAAATGATTTCATATTTAATATTTTAATCGTCACGACAAAATTGTAAGAATTGTGAGTAGCAGCAAATGTTCATGAGTGAGAAACCTAGGCCCGCACTTCAGATTTCTGCGACCCATTTGGGTAAATTTTAGTTTGGTCTATTTTAGTAAATTGTTTTAGACTCGACACTAATACTATTAAAATTAGTTTGGTCTGGTTTAATTCGTGCAAAGACCAGTTAGATAACAACAAAGACTTGTTGACTTGAAGAGTTGAGTGAGGAAAGGAGCGTTGTGTTGACCCAACTAATTTCATTCTCAAACCAATCAAATTCATTGATCATTCCACCTCCATCAATTTTTTTGAACGCCACTTCTACGCCGGCCGTTCCATTTACGCCCTGCCGATGTGCTCAAAGAAAATAAATCAACTTGACTGTCTTACCCCCACGCCTCCCTTAAAAACCAATTTTTCCTAATGACAACGATATGGGGTCGTTAGCACATTCATATTGTCTTTTAATATATACTATCTTGTGAATTGAATTTAACTTTTTGGTGACTTGATTTTACACGTGAGACTTTAATTCTATTATTTATTATTTGCTCTAAATTAATTTATATAAGTTAATATATAATATAGTGTTATATATGTTAAAAAAATTTTAAAGAGACCATATCATATCTATTATAATTAATTGATTTATTTAAATCTTTTAATTTATTCAAATTAGTTAAATTAGCTATTATATTACCAATCAAAGAGAATATTATTTACAACTATTAATTAGAGAGCTCCATATGTCTTTTTTTTTTTTTTTAAAGTTCTTTGAGAATCTCCTTTTGGACATTTTTGTTTGGTATGCGTTACAAAAGAGCTTAACTTGGCTATGCATTGTTGTATTGGATTTAGCCATCCTTTGCTTAAAAAAATTTATAATTATCAAGAGGATTATTGATGATGACTCCTACTTCATAACCTTATGTTAAACACGTTTTCTCCTAGTAATTTTATCAAAAGAAAAACAACCAACTTTAACCCTATTTTGGTGTAAAGAGAATGGAAGGAAAGGGAGAAGAGAAATTTTTTTTAATAAAGCTGGTTTAAAAAGTAAAAAAAAGAATGACCATTTGTCTCATGCCAAACAGACCTTAAAGTGTCATAGATAGTGGCTTTACACAATGGCGTATTTTTGTGTTTTGCTCTAATTAGGGGTGAAAATAGGCCTGGCGATCTATTTCAAAACAGAAAAAAACTCAGACCTTTTTTATGGCCTATTTAACCTAATGGGCCAAGACTAGACTTTTTGAAAAGCTTATTAGGCCTATCAAGTCTAGTCTGGCCTGTTTTTTAATTTTATTTTTATTTTTTATTTTATACTTATATCTAGTTTTATTTTAAATTTTAATATATAATTATAACTTGTTTTTAATAATATTAACTGTAATTAAGATTTAAAATACTACTTATGACATTAAAATTTAAATATAAGATAATGATAAAAAATAATTATTATGTAGTATGTATATTTTATATTTTTTTATTAGCATATGTGTTTTGAAAATATTAAAATTAAATTTTTTTTAACAGGTTTAGGCTAGGTCAAGCCTTTATACAAGCCAGACTTAGGCAAGAACAAAAAGACTATTACAGGCCAGTGTGTTACTAAACAGGTCTGGTCTATTAAGGACGAAACCTGACTTGACCTTTTTCTACCTCTAACTCTAGTTTACATTTTATTGGGTAACTAAACAGGTCTGACCTATTAAGGACGAAGCCTGACTTGACCTGTTTCTAACCCTAACTCTAGTTTACATTTTATTGGGCACACAAATATCTAATCAAAATTACACATTATTCCCTTGGTCACCCTTAATTCTCTATATATGAACCACTACCACTGTCTATTCTTTAAAACAAGCTAGCTCTTATTTTACTTCGTTAATACTGCTGTAAAGTATTAGTCAATTTTTTAAAAAATATTGTAGCTATTATTATTTATTACCGCAAAATTTATCATAAGAAATGCACCATGCATCCTCAACTCAGAAACACAATGATTGAAAAAGTTATCGCTTCATTTTCTGGAATATTTTAAATGAAGTTGAAAAGTTAAAACAATAATAGATTATTTTTTTATTCAATTTTTTTAACCAAAAAAGTACAACACACGCTTTAAGTTGAAGGTAATAAAATCAAAACCTTTCCCAAAAAAAAAATCAATGTAACCTACACACAACTCACGAACCAGAAAGTAAATTAAACTATACTACGACACCAACCACTAAAAACACAAAAAACAGCAAAACATTATCTATTAAGGAAAGCCTGTCCATTAGCCAATGCCTTTCTCGCTGAAATAATGGGGTGTGTGATCTTAAGAACCCTTTTAATTTGTTAAAATGCCAACATAGAAAATGTGGGTACCATCACTCATTAATTATGGAACATTTTCTTACAAAACAAACATCAAATGCAAGATAATCTGTAGCTCTAATTTCCCCATGATATATGCTAGTATATTCATATAGTTGGCTTGTTTGGATTAATATTAATATAAATGTGATTTTAATAAATCAAAATTAAGATAATGTTATGAATATAATAATATCTTCGTGGATGTCCATATATCTCCTATAATCTCTAATATCTCATATTATCTCTCTATCCCACAATTATCTCATATTATTATGTAATCTGTAGATTCTATCAAATGTGTAAAGCTGTATCTATAAGTAAAGGCCATGTATAATGTATTGAACATATCTGAATGGAATGAGAAATACTCTCTCTTGTTGATCCTCTCTTCCTCTGTATGATTCTTCTCTTTATTTCTTCTTTATTTATGACAGATAAAAGTTAATTAGGGTAATATGTCATTTATATTTGGATAAACTTTTCTGAAAAAATTAATTTTTAAAAAAGTTTGAATAAATAATATATTAAAAATTTAATTTCAGAAAATTCAAATTTAAAAACTAGAAGTCAGAAGTCAGAAGTTAAAAAAAATTACTTAACTTTAGTTTCACTTTTAAGGTCGCCGTAGGAAAGAAGGACTATTGGCCGCCGGGACTGAGATTTTGCTCCCTGTTCTTTATTTAGTTTTTTCTTTTCTCCATGTTTCTCTTCCTTTTCAGTATTATATCCCCAAGCTCCAGGTGTCCGCTGCATATTATTGAAGGGGCATGCACCACGCAACTGAATAAAAACTGTTCACCTTTTGTCTCTATTTAAATAGGAGGAGTTGCCATGGAACTTGGAGGATGTAAACTTTGCTACACAAGAAAAATGAGTGCAGGGAATGGTATTGATATCATCGTTGATAGAATATGAAAAAAGAATGTGGTGGAGGTTAAAAGGTTTGAGAACAGAATAATATCTTTAAAATAATTGTTGGTAAGGATACTATCAATATTATTAGTACCTATGCACCTCAGGTTGTGACAGAGGCACATCTTAAAGATAAGTTTTTGAAAGATATGGAGGGGTTGGTTCAAAACATACCACTTGAAGAAAAAAAATTTGATCGGTGAGGATCTTAATGGACATGTTGGTAAGGAAGCAGGACAATTTGGTGGGGCTCATGGTGGTTTTGATTTTGGGGAGCTTAACAATAGAAGACAATATATTCTTGACTTTTCTCTTACATATAATCTCAAAATTGTCGACACTTGTTTTAAGAAGTGAGAGGAGCATTTAATCACATACAAGAGTAGTGCCTTGATTTCTTTTTGGTTAAGAATCCGGATAGAAGACTGTGTACTAATTGCAAATGATTACTGGGGATGGGATGACTGCCCAACATAGAATACTTATCCTTAATGAACATTTCAAGAGTATTAGACAAAAGCATCATCAAGTGGTAAAACCTAGGGTTAAGTGGTGGCAGTTAAAGAGTGAGAAGCGGGAGTTATTCAAAAGGACTCTTTTGGAGGAAGGGATCTGGGAGTTGTAGGGAAATGCAAACATAATGTGGGAAGATATAGTTATAAGGGTTCGTTTGGTAGCTAAAGCAATTTTGACAGAATCTAAAGGTCGTGGTCAGAGAGATAAGGAGACTTGTTGGTGGGATAAGAGTGTGCAAGAGAAAGTCAAACAAAAAGAGATTGTTTTAAGGCCATATATGTGTGCAATAGTACAGAAAACTAGAAAAGTGTCATTTGACTCTAAAAAAAAAAAGATGAAGAGAACAATGAGCGAAGCACGTACTAAAGCTTATGAGAAGTTTTATAAGGAGTTAGGAACAAAGGTAGGGAAAAGAAATATTTACAAGATTGCGAAGCAAAAGGGGGGAAAAAGAGAGATCTGAACCAAATGAAATGTATAAAGGATGAAGATGGTAAAATTCTAGTTACTAATAGTGATATTAAAGACAAATAAGAGGCTTATTTTTACAAGTTGTTTAATGAGGGAAGTGAATGTGCGACTTAGAATTTACAAGACTTGCTAATTAGCGAAGATGATACGAATTTGGCCTTTTACTACAAGATCCACATCGGAGAGGTTAAGGCAGCTCTCAAGAAAATAGACAATAGTAAAGCCGTTGAGCCTGATAATATTCCTATTGAAATTTGGAAATGTTTAGGCGATAAGGATAAATTGTAGCTAACAAAGCTTTTTAATGAAATTTTATGCTCCAAGAATATGCCGGATGGTTAGTGAAAAAGCGTTTTAGTTCCTATTTACAAGAATAAAAGAGACATTTGAAACTATGCAAGCTATAAAGGGATAAAACTTATGAGCCATATGATGAAGTTGTGGGAAAAAGTGATTGAACATAAGTTGAGGTTGGAGGCTTCTATTTCAGAGAACCAATTTGGATTTATACCAAGAAGATCTACAACTGAAGCAATCTATATTTACAAAAAGGGTTAATGAAAAGATATAGGAGTAAAAGAAGGGATTTATATATGATTTTTATTGACTTGAAAAAACTTATGATTGTGTGCTAGGAGAAGTACTTCGAAAGGCTTCAGAAAAGAAAGGTGTACGGATTGCTTATATCAAAGCCATACAAGATATGTATGAGAGGATAACTACTAGTGTAAGAATGCCTAGAGGTAAAACAAAAGACTTCCCTATTAAGATTGGCCTACGTTAGGGATCTTCTTTGAGTCCTTACTTGTTTAAAATTGTTCTAGACGTACTAACCAAACTTATTCAAGAAAGAATCCCTAAGTCTATGCTCTTCACAAATGGCATAGTCTTCATGGCAGAATCAAAAGAAGATATTAATCTATATTAGAGTTATGGAGAAAGACTTTGGAGTTGAAAGGTTTTTGCTTGAGTAGGAATAAAACAGAATATATGCATTGTAATTTTGAGACGAGGCAAGGCAGTGGTGATTTGGAGGTAAAGATGAGGGATTAAATCATTCCTCAAGTATCAAAGTTTAAATACTTAGGATCTATTGTACATGAGAATGGTGAAATTGATGAAAACGTTTCTCACAGAATACAAGCTAGCTAGTTAAAGTGGACGAAAGCTACAGGAGTTATTTGCAATAAGAAGGTACCTGAGAAGTTTAAAGGAAAATTTTATCAGGTTACTATAAGACTAGCTATGTTGTACGGTGGTGAATGTTAGGCAATAAAAGGAAATGAAGATGTTGAGATGAATGTGTGGTCATACAAGAAAAAATAATATTCAAAATGAAAATATTAAAGCAAGAGTTGGTGTGGCACCTATTCAAGAGAAAATGGTTAAACACCACTTAAGACTGTTTGGACATATGCAAAGAAGGCCATTGGAGGCCCTGGTGAGGAGGGTAAATCAGATAGTATGAAGTTCCATAAAAAGGGGCAGAGGAAGACTAAGAAGAATGCTCAATAAGGTTATTGAACGAAACCCGTTAGTTAACAACATATCTAAGGACTGGGTTGTTGACAACGTACAAAGGCATCGTGTGATTTATATAACTGACTCCACTTTGTAAGATAAGGCTTATTGTTATTGTTGTTGTTTTGTCTCTATTTACCTATAAAGTAGAACTCTAATCCATATTATGTGGACCCATAATCCCAGATCTTTTCAAATAATTAATGTCTACCGTAGAAGAGATAGAGAGGATCCATAAATTTATTAGGACGGAAGCATATGTATTTATGCTTGATGCACTGATGACGCACTATAACAGACACAAAAATACCACCTATAAACATGCACTGTAACTGCATAATCTTGTCCAAATCAAGAGGCCACTTTTGCTTTTGTTTTATACCCAGTTGCAAGCAAAGTACATGGTCAATAAGACTTTATTCCACGTCCTCTCATTATACAAGTCTTGCTCCTTAGGAGGCTACCTCACACACACACGTACATATAAAAACCGAACACTACTTCTTATATTCTGTGTTCTGATAACATCAAGTGTTGAGGACGATATGGCAAGCAACCACCCTCGCCAACTGGCAGCGATTCCCCCCAGTAAGATGAAGCAGAGAAGACAACGTAGGATGTTTTCAACCTCGGACAACACTGCTATGATGAAGCAAGTTCAAGCCACTCATGCCTCTGATGGTCGTGAAGTTGATGTCAAGCCTGTTCTCCAAATCATAGAGGAAATCTTGATTAATGTCATTGGTAGTGCCGTTGATGGTGATGTTGATGTATTATTTACCATTTTGTGTTTTTATGTCCATTTTTATCATTTCTGTGTTATAATCAAATAGTAAACTAAGCATCTAGCTGTGTGGTGTATTTTGTTCATAGGGGAAAAGAGAACATGCTGATCCTATGGAGAAGGCTGCTATTTTTGCTGAGTTGGACATGCTTGATACCTTGTCCTTTATCATATACAAAATTTCCTGCGAGGTTGTTTTCTTATGCCAAAATATGCAAAACTTTAACCAAAGTTATGTTTATTTATTACTATCGTTAAGGTTGAATGGATTTTCTAAAAAAAGAACTGACAATTTTCCCTCCCCTATTTTCTTTTCTTGCTTTTCCCGAGGGCAAATAATATATACTTATCTTGACGACTACGGTAATTTCTTTAAGTATATACCCTTACTATGAAAATACTTCTACAAGCATTAATAGTTCTGTAACTCGCCATTCAGTGTGATAATAACGTTAATTTTCTGCCTCTAAACGAACGTAGGAGAGTGAAAAGTTACTGTGAAAACGGATTGCATGACTATAAATGTACATTGGCAGTTATGTTACCGGTGCCAAAGAGGTGGAGATGTACATATGACAACCATGGGGATCCTAAACATGTTGTCTAGCTCTTCATGGCATGCAAAAGTAGTGCTAACTTTATTAGCCTTCGCTGTTAACTTTGGAGAATTTTGGCTCGCTGCTCAATTGGGTGCTACAAATACACTTACTAAATCTGTGGCACTGCTCAAGCAACTCCTTGATCTCGTAGGGAACTACGCCTATTTGAAGCAGCAATTTGATACACTGATCAAGCTAGTGAAGGCGATTCTGGATGTGACTAGATGTATCATCGTGTTCAAAGATCTACCCTTTGAGTACATTTCAGAGGACACTCCTCCAACATCCGATGCCAGTGCTCATATTCCTGTTACCACCTATTGGACCATCCGAAGTATCGTGGCTTGTTCTTCGCAGATTGCAAGTCTTGTAGGATTGAGGAACGAGTAAGTTTGGAAGCTCTTACACTCCATTCCCTTACTTTAATCAAGAAGTGACTAATAAGCTCTGTTTTTTTTAATGGTTATAATGATTATAGGTAGGGATCAACCCCCACGGAGGAATGGGAACTGTCAAGCTTGGCACATAAGATGAGTAGTATATATGAGCATCTTCAGAATCAACTGGCCATCTGCTACTAATACATAGGTGAGAATATCAGAATTAGCATTTTAGTGCAAGAATCTTTAATCTGAATTAACATAATATGGTTTATAAGAATATCTATGGAAGTGCAGATGAGAAGAGGCACATCGAGGCCTTTCGCAATTTGGTTCGTCTTTTTGAGACAGCCCACGTAGACAGCATGAAAATTTTCAGGGCATTGATATACGCCAAGGAAGATCCACCCCTCTCGTAGATGGTTCTACCAAAACAAGGGTTGGCTCTAAATTCCTGTACTTTTACTGTTCTACATATGCATCTAAAACCCCTATCATTATTCTAAAACATTTCATTGGTTAAATTTTAGGTTAGTCTCGAGGTGCTGAGAAGGAAGCATGTGTTGCTGCTGATATCAGATCTTGATCTCTCACAAGAAGAGATCATAATAATTGATAACTTGTACAAAGATGCAAGAGCAAGGATTGTGATGTACTACGAAATGGTGTGGATTCCGGTCTTGGACAAAGCGACCTGGAATGATTTGGCTCGACAGAAGTTTAAACATTTACAAGCATTAATGCCATGGTACAGGGTGAGGGACCCGCTGATTATTGAATCATATGTGATAAAGTATATCAGAGAGGCGTGGAATTTCATAAAGAGAGCTATCTTAGTGGCCCTTGATCTGAAAGGCAGGCTATGCTCTCCCAGTGCCCTCCACATGTACTGGATTTGGGGCAACATGGCCTTTCCCTTTACCCGTGAGACAGAAGAATCCTTGTGGAAGTCAGAAATCTGGAGCCTTGAGCTGCTTGTTCATGGCATTGATCCTACAGTGGGTAAGTCTTCATACACCTTCACCTGATGGCTTGAATTCGAAGAACAACCTTCTTACTGACGTATAGATATTATTGTGATTGAATTGTGTACCAAATGAAAGAAAGGAAATACATATGCCTGTGTGGAGGTGAAGATCTTGATTGGATTCAAACATTCACAAGCACTGTAATGAGTGTGGCGAGAGCTAACAACCTGTCATTGGAGATGGTTTATGTAGGGAAGAACAACACCAAAGAGAGGATGCTAAGAATGATCAACACGTTTGCCACCAGAAAGTTCAGCTACTTCTGGCCGAACGTCACATCCATATGGTTCTTCTGGAGGAGACTAGAGAGCATGTTATACCCAAAACAACAGCACAGGAAAACAGTGGAGCACGACCAGATTTTAAGTGAAGTGATGTCGGTGCTGAGCTTCGACCGCAGTGATCAGGGGTCGACCATATTCTGCAGAGAAGCACATGAAATGGCGAGAGCCAAGGGAGACGCGGTGCTAGCATGCCTGATAGAGATCAAGAATTGGAAGGAAAGTGCAATAAGAGAAGGATTCATTCCAGCCATGAATGAATATCTAAAGCAGCTTCACCAGCCAATGCACTGTTATCGCCTCATACTTCCGGCCAGCACTAAGGAAATTCCAGAGAATGTGGTGTGTGCTGAATGTGGGCGTCCAATGGAGAGGTACTTCATGTATTGCTGTTGTGTGGAGTAAGAGGCACAGAACATTATATAAAGGCGTTATATATACATATATATATGTTGCTTGGCGAAATAATGTGCTTGGTTTGAGAGCTAGTGGGAGCAGTATTCTGAGCTTGAATCGTTGTGGTTGGTGTAGTTAGCTAGGAATGATAAAGATGTGAGGTTGAAGAAGGATGATGTTTGTGTGTTTGGCTTTAAGGGCCCCAAGCGTGTAGGTTTGGTACTGAAATAAAATACTTGGAATGTGCATTTTCACTATTTTCTCATTCTTTCTCAACGCCTTCTTCTCGTTATCTATTGTAAATTTTATTTAGAAATATTAAATCCACCCTTATATATGTTCGTTGTAGTTTCTTTCACACTAAACTTTAGAGGATCCATTCTTGTTGAAGCCAAGCGAGGCGGTGTTCTTGCATCAGAAGGGGAATAAAACAATATGACATTATCTTATTTTTATTTTTGTTAAATCTTTTTCTTGTTAAACAGCTGAAGTGTTGGTCCCGGCCGCTGGGCCCAAAACGAAACCATGTGGTTGGCATATAATAGTTTCCATATTTAATGTAAGATTTTATTTAATTTTTATTTTAATTTTAAATATAAAATTTTAATTTATTTTGTCTTTTAGATTTATGTATTTTTTTTTTAAAGTGGTCCTTCTAATAATAGTAGTTCTAACCAATACGCTTGATTAGTAGGAATATTTTAAAAAAGATAACACTTATTTATTACAAATAACTAATTTAATTTATTTTCTTAATATATTCAAATTAATCAACTAGCTCTTATATTTAGTATCAGAGGTAATATATATGCAAACAATAAATAGTAGAATGCATACTCTTTATAATCTGCTTTTGGGTAGAAGGGCTAGTCTTTTATAACACAAAAAATTAATATTCAAATCTCTACTAAGAAAGTATTCAAAATAGGATTATGCTTCTCATAGAGATTCTCATAAGAGAATGACTGTATCCACCCCAAAAAAAAGAAACAACATCAATACCTTTTGTAATACAAAAATTCATCAAATCATTTTTACCAGTAAAATTTAGTGGGTGATTTTTTTCTCAGTTTTTTTCTAAAACTTGTTCTATTTTAACTCATCTTTTATTCTTTTTCCCCCGTTTCTTTAAAGACTAACCGTGATTCACACATAAATTTTTTGTGACTTTTAAGGGATGTTTGGTTGACCTAAAAAAACATTTTAAAAAGTGTTTTCAAGTAAATTGAGATAAAATTTTTATGTAACATATTTATTTCATATATGATAAAATTACTTTTAAAATAATAATTGGTTTCCACTCAAACAGTCCATGAGTCTTATTTTGAGACTTAGAGGGTGTTTGGATATCCCAATAAGTACTTTTTAAAAGAAAAAATTCACAAATTAAGACAAACTCATTTACATATTTATTTTGTATATCGTAAAATTATTTTTAAAATCATGATTTAGTTTTCATCCAATCAGTTTTTTACAAGCTATTAGGCCTGTGGTTTTTTACCAGACAATTTATTAATTTAGCAATGAGAGGACATACAAGGTAATAACTAAGAAGGTTCATAAGAGAGGTTGAATGAAGTTGGGTCTAGCCTTTGGTATGAATATAAAATGAGACCATTGAACCTTGGAAGCACGCTAGACTTTTTGTTGCTTTGGTTGACTGGTATGTGACCCGGTTCAAGAAAGAAATGAACTTTCCACGTAATTATCTGTATTTTGCATTTGCATCTTTTTTTTCCTTTAAAAAATATACGAATATGGATGCCTTTTTCCTTATTTTTCTTTATTATATACCACAGCGAAAAAGCAAAGCTATAAAGTGATCAACCACATAGCACTAAACTACTTGTAATGTAATAATCAATATGTTATGGTTGATAGAGCGAGATGAATGAGTCATAAATATCTTCGTCGTGTGACACGTGCAGGAAAAAAACAATTTCATATTTAATATTTTGCTCTTCACGAAAAATTGTAAGAATTGTGAATGGCAGAAACACTTATTATCATGAGCACAATAACACGATAAAAATGACCCTGCTAAAGTCGAGATTATAAATAAATTTGTCCAATAAATTTGCATACAATAACCAATATACTCCTCTAATCCTTAATATAAAACTATTTAACTAGTTTGATTAAATTAAGAAAGTTAAATAAGTTAGTTAATTATAAAAAAAACATGATATGCTTGTCCTAAAATATCATAATTATCTTCATTAATATCCTTTCTCCATTTTCTATTGGATTATGGTTGAAAGAGTATCCATAAGAGTACTTTAAAAAAAATTGATAAATATGATAAATAAATCTTATATTTATGATCAAAATCAGCTCAATAATTAGGTCCTGTATTAAGAGTCGGAGGAGTATTATATCTATCCAACTAACCTTTTGGCAACAAAAAAAACTAACCTCAAATTTTGTCAAAACATAACATATACTCTGATTTTTTTCATCCACATTAAAAAAACTAAGACGTCAAGAAATTCTTAGATACAATCAGTATACCACATCAACTAAACTCTCTTCAATAAAAACGCAACAACTCATTTAGTTTTAATATGTGTCAATTATTTAATTTACATTTTTTGTAACGAAAAAAGTGTGTAGTAATATAATACCCCAACATCGCATGAGATCGGACTCTCCATCCTTCCCCATCCCTGGGCCGTATCCACAGCCTCTCTTCAAGGAAAGCTTGCGGAATAGTTTCCCTCTCTTAATTTTCTTCTCAGGTGTCGGGGACGATGGCCAATTAGTGCTGTGCTGGTTGCTTCTTTTTCAGAAAGCCATTCATGGGTTTCTGTGACAATCTTAGGCTCACACTCCAGACTTCCGCGACCCATTAGGCTAAAACTTAGTTTGGTCTATTTTAGTATAAATTTAGAATCTGCAGAGATCATTTTCGACTTGACACTAATCCTATTAAAATTAGTGAGGTCGATTTTAATTCATGCAAAGGCCAGTTAGGTTACAACAAAGACTTGTTGACTTGAAGAGTTGACTGAGGAAAGGAGCGTTGTGTTGACCCAACTAATTTAATTCTCAAACCAATCAAATTCTTTGATTATTCCACCTCCGTCAATTTTTTGAACCCCACTTCTACTCCGGCCGTTCCATTTACGCCCTGCCGACGCGTTCAAATAAAATACTTCCTCCTGTCATAATTCTACACAAACGAAGTCTTGTTATTAAGACTGAAAAGTAGTGAATTAATTTGACTGACTTATCCCCATACCTCCCCAAAATACCAATCTTTTCCTAGCGACAGTGATATGCCGTCGTCACTCGTCAGGACATTCACATTGTTTTTTTGAATTGAATTTAATTTTTAGTGATTTGATTTTACACATGAGACTTTTAGTTCTATTATTTATTATTTTGCTCTAAATTAATTTGTATAAGTTATAAGTTAATATATAATATAGTGTTATATATGTAAACATTGAATTGAAGGAGATCATATCATATCTATTATAATTTATTTATTTATTTAACTCTCTTAATTTATTAAAATTAGTTAAATTAGTTATTATATTATCAATCAAAGAGAATATTATTTACCACTATTAATTAGAGAGCTTTTTTTTAAAAAAAAAAGTTCATTGGGAATATCCTTTTGGACATTTTTGTTTGGTATGTGTTACAAAAAAGCTTAACTTGGCTATGCATTGTTGTATTGGATTTAGCCATCCTTTACTTACACAAATTTATAATTATCAAGAGGATTATTGATGATGACTCCTGCTTCATAACCTTATGTTAAACCTGTTTTCTCCTACTAACTTTATCAAAAGGAAACACAGCCAACTTTAACCCTATGTTTGGTGGAAAGAGAATGAAAGGAAAGAAAGTTGAGAAAAATTTTAATAAACTTAATTTAAAAAGTTAAAAAAAAAAAAGACCATTTCTCTCATGCCAAGTAGACTGCTAACACTGTCCATTATTTAAAGCAGGCTAGCTTTTATTTTGTTTCGTATGTACTGCTGTAAAGTACTAGTCAAGTTTTTTAAAATTTTGTAGCTATTATTATTTATTACCGAAAAAATTATCATAAGAAATGCACCATGCATCCTCAACTCAGAAACACAATAGCCTTTTAATAGAGTGAAAAAGTTATCGCTTCATTTTCTGGAAGAAAATACGATAAAGAAACTTCGTATTTTAAATGAAGTTGAAAAGTTTAAAACAATAATAGATTATTGTTTTTATTTAAAAATTATTTTTTACCAAAAAAGTACAACACAAGCTTTAAGTTGAAGATAATAAAATCAAAGCCATTCCCCCCCAAAAAAAAAACCCTTAAGCTTCATTTTCTGAAATTATGGAACATTTTCTTACAAAACAATAACCTCAAATGCAAGATAATCTGTACCTCTGTTTTCCCCACGATATATGCCATATTCATATAGTTGGCTTGTTTGGATTAATATTAATATAAAAGTGATTTCAATAAATCAAAGTTGAGATAGAAGTTGATTAGTGTAATGTGTCATTTATATTTGGATAAACTTTTATGAAAAAATATTAATTTTAAAAAGGTTTGAATAAATAATATATTAAAAATTTAATTTCAGAAAATTCAAATTTAAAAAATGACGTAACTTTAGTTTCACTTTTGTTCGCAAAAAATTTTAAAATACCTTTTACTCAGAAAGCAAATTGCCGCTAAAAACATGTTAAGCATCCTTTTTTTTCTCATTCAATTAGTTTTTTCTCAACTGATCTGTGAAGCTTCATAAGGCTATGCCAAACATGCATTGTAACAAGACAAAAGGGCGTCACACACATGTATATCACTACATAAGTCTCTAATTATCACGATATGATACGAGTATACTTATAATTAGTGTTAAGTCATGCTCGTCGACAGAAAACATAACAGCTTCAAGATTCTTTGATAAAAAAAGGGGATATACAACTTTTTGTCCCTCAAATTTAAATCCATTTAGGTTTTAGTCCTTGAAATTTGAGATCCGAGATATTGGTGTCTGAAATTTATTCCATCACAAAACGTTAGTTTTTGAAAGTCAGATGCCATTACACTTTACTGAGTTGACACAAATGGTGTCACTGTGATCATTTGGCTTCTTACTTGGCCACATGGCATGAGGAGTTAAATATCTGACTGCAAAAATTTAAAAAAGAGAGAGAGAGAAGGGCCTCTGCAGAAGTTATGCCACGCCTCCAGCTTCTGTTCCTCGCCTTCAGTAAGCGCCTCGTACATAGAAGTTGCAACGCTTCTTGCAGCTTCTCTCATCTCCGGTAGCCTATCATTCAGCAGATCAGCCGCCACTTTGATCATCTCTCCCAACCCAAACTCCCCCATTTCTTCGAGCCCCTGATGGTGAGGTCATGTCATGTAATTTTTGAAGTACAGGAAGAGGGGTTATTGAAGCCACCATTGAGGTCAGAGCCTTATCTGCTTCTTCACACACAAACCATTTGTCCTGAGACGCTTTTAGCAGCAGCTGCAGAAGCTGTTAAGATTCGACCCTCAGTTAACCGCAATCCATCCATTCACAATATTAATAAACGGAAGCAAGATCGTGGGAAAGGAAAGGGAGTCACACCAGGCTGTCCAATGCATCAGAGGTGGAGGGATCCAGCAATTTATCACCAAAGGATTTGAAAATATCAGAAGCAGCCATAATAGAGGTTTTGCACAGAGCACTTCGAGGATTTTTCATTGCCTTGGCCACCACCGACGCAACTTTCCCCCTGTTTCACAATTTCAAATCATATATTTCAAGAAACCCAAATATACATGCCTATACTAAAATGGACAACGTGCGCTGCGAAAAATTGTGAATGAACGACCCAGACCAGAACAGGTTACTTGCAGTTCTGGGAATAGAAGAAAGGAGTGGTACAACTTCTATGTCATTTTGAACAGAGGCCCTTCTGTCTCCCTCTTTTTTTGTTTTTGTTTTTTTGAATTTTCCTAGTAAGATATCCAGCTCCCCATGTTATATGGCCAAGTTAGAAGCCAAATCACCATAACTGATACCGTCTATGCCAACTCATGTTTGAGGGACTCCCAAGGATTAATGTTTGCAACGGAGTAAATTTCAGAGACCAATACCTCGGGTCTTAAATTTCATGGACCAAAACCTAAATAGTCCTAAATTTGAGGGATGAAAAGTTGTATTTTCTTAAAAAAAAATTAAACAAACATAAAGCGCATTAATTGGCTGAACAACTTTTTGACACAAATTTAATAAAATCTTGCAAAACATGTATTAATAGGTTGAAAACAAAAAATGATATTAAAGAGCCGATCTTTATCTTTACTATGTTAAAAAGTGACCGTCATTAACGCTTTTTTTTAATTTTCCCAAAAAAAAGAAAAAATTGGTAAAAAAATCACTGTTTGAAAATTTAATTAGCTAAATAGATTTGAATTTGAGCAAGTATGATTATAATTCATGAGCATAACATATCTTCTGCTGTATGCAACATATCATTAATGATGTGTAACAATTATCAATACACAAGTCACTAGCACACAATGAAAGATATGCTACACATAGTAAAAGATATGTTGCACTTATTAATCATACTTGCACATGTTTAAATTCAGGTTTTTTTTTCAGCTAATTAAATTTTCAAAAACAAAATTTTAACCAGTTTTTCCGGAAAAACAAACTGCACCATTGATGTGCTTGCCTTGTGGGTGACCGCTGATATTGAAGTTTTCTGGGACCCTCGTACCGCTACATTATTGAAGGTTTTTGTTTTGTTTTGTTTTTTTGCCAGTAGGATTTAGCAATTCTATTAATGGCTTGAGAGGATAGTCTTACTATATTTTTCTTTCTGCCAATATATACTTTAAAGACAAATTATAGCTAAAATAAATAGTCCTGAAAATAGTTAGTATAATCTAATAAACGCGTAAATTATACGCCTCGGTTGTATAATGAAGTTTGAAAGTGTTTCAAAAGCCCCGATGGGCACGTTACTACCACTTGTACAATAGCACTGAGCAAGATTATCAATCAAATGATCCAAATACAATGCATTTTCTACTTTCAAATAAATTCTAAGTTGAAGGTTAAGACTTATAGATCAGTTAATACTTTAAAGGATTTAGTTAGATCCCTTACCCTCATTTTATTTTTTATATGCATCCAACACTCTGATTTTTTTTTTTTTGGCATTTAACATCCTAATTTTATTTTAAATGCATCTACCATTTTAAATATTTAGTATTAAATGACACTAAAAAATAACACTAAAATGCTAGATGCACCAGAAGAATAAGATTAAGGTACTGAATGCATCATAAATAAAATTATGATGTTAGGTACACCATGAAAAATAAAATTAAGGTGCTGAATCCACCTTTACTATACTTTAAAAAGATTTTTTTTTTTTGTATAACTCGGAATATCCTCAAATTACTTTAGACTTGAGATTAAGTTCTGTTGGGTCAGGAGCGTTAAAGAAAGCCTTCCCAATAGATACTCTACCTAATATTCAAACTTGTGTTATCTTTCTTGTAAGGATGAGATTGTTTACCATATTAACTTATAGTTTATTAGTTTGATATAATATTTGATCTCTCAAATTTATATTGATTTTGGTTTTGATAGCTCAAATTTCAAACTATAAGTTTTTTGGTCGCTTAAAAAGCAAAATAATCAAAATTTTTATTAAATTATAAGGATTAATATTTTAAATAAAAAAATTTAAGAAACCAAAATTAACAACAAATTTAAGAGGCTAAAATTTGTATTCAACCTCCTTCATTTCTTTAATTTGTTGACTCCTCGAATTAAATTATAGCGTATATTTAAAAAAAATGAAAAAAGAAAGTAATAAGGAGGACCAATAAACTTTGCCCTTGACATTTGACCCGTTCAGCACTCGATTGGCAGCTCGATAAAAAAATTCCAGCAGTGGAGCCCAGTGCTGCAAGTATTCCACACGGTTAGCCGCTATAAGAATTATCAAACGAGCAAACACTCACATAGGAAGCAGCCTCATCTTCCCCCTATCCTCGCCTTCATCTTCCTTTGTTAATGGCTCTCCCTCCTGCAAAATCACACCTCTTACTCTTTTCATTATTCTCCCTTCTCTTCATCATCCATGCCAAAATTGATATCGATCCTTCAGATCTCAAAGCTTTCTTGGCTTTTCAGAAGCAGTTGGGTTTCAACGGTCAACTCCACCCGTTGACCGCACACCCATGTAACACCGACGGTGTTTTCTGCGAGAGGAGGCTTTCCAGTAATGAGAGCTATGCTCTCAGAATCACCAGAATCATCTTCAAGTCTAAGAAGCTTAATGGTGTCCTGTCCCCAGCGATTGGGCGTCTCTCTGAGCTCAAGGAGCTTTCTCTTTCGGGCAACCAACTCGCGAGCCAGATTCCACCTCATATAGTTGACTGCCGGAAGCTGGAAGTTCTTGACCTCGGAAACAACCACTTCTCCGGCGAGGTCCCGTCTGAATTGTCCTCCCTCATTCGCCTTCGAGTCCTTGACATATCTTCCAACAAATTTTCTGGGAATTTGAATTTCTTGAAGTATTTCCCCAACCTGGAAAGTCTCTCCGTGGCGGACAATCTCTTCACGGGGAGAATTCCGGCGTCTATACGTTCATTTCGCAATCTCCAACGGTTCAACTTTTCTGGGAATCACTTCCTTGAAATTCCCGGGCCATTGATGAAGAGATTTGGACACTCAGCATCTGATATCCCCAGAAGATACATCCTTGCTGAGAATTCAGCTCCAACAACAAGTGAGGGAGCTTTTGCTCATGCTCCAAAATCCAGTAGGAACCATTCAAATCATTCAGGGGCTCAAGCTTCTCCAGCTCCAGCTCCAACAGCGCAACATCACGAACACAAGGAAAAAAGGAGGAAACTAGGTGGGTGGATTCTCGGATTCCTAGCAGGAGCATTCGCTGGGAGCATATCTGGGTTAATATTTTCTTTGCTGTTTAAGTTGGCCGTAGCTGTGATCAAAGGAGGAGGGAAGAGCACAGGCCCTGCAATTTATAGTCCATTGATTGCAAAGGCAGAGGACTTGGCTTTCCTGGAGAAAGAAGATGGAGTGAGTTCATTAGAAATCATTGGAAAAGGTGGGTGTGGAGAAGTTTACAAGGCTGAATTGCCAGGAAGCAACAAACTTGTTGCTATAAAGAAGGTCAAGCAACCTCCAAAAGATGCAGCCGAACTGTCTGAAGAAGACAGTAAGATTTTGAACAAAAAAATGCGTCAAATTCGCTCGGAGATCAACACGGTTGGTCAAATTCGACATCGAAACCTTCTACCTCTGCTAGCTCACGTGTCAAGGCCGGATTGCCACTACCTTGTATACGAGTACATGAAGAACGGAAGCTTACAAGATGTGCTGAATCAAGTTCAAGCAGGCGTAAGAGAGTTAGATTGGTTAGCACGTCACAAGATTACAGTTGGCGTAGCAGCTGGCCTCGAGTACCTTCACATGCACCATACTCCTCGTATAATTCACAGAGATCTCAAGCCCGGAAATATTCTTCTTGATGATGATATGGAAGCTCGAATTGCAGATTTTGGGCTTGCAAAAGCAATGCCAGAAGCTTATACCCATGTCTCAACTTCAAATGTGGCAGGAACGATGGGTTACATAGCACCAGAATATCACCAAACAATGAAATTCACTGACAAGTGCGACATATACAGCTTTGGGGTTGTTCTTGGCATCTTGGTGATGGGAAAGATTCCATCTGATGCGTTCTTTCAGGAAACAGAGGAGCTGAGTTTGGTGAAGTGGATGAGGAATGTGATGACTTCAGCCAATCCTACTAGGGCCATTGATGAAAAGCTCTTAGGCAATGGATATGAAGAGCAGATGCTTCTGGTTCTCAAGATTGCTTGCTTTTGTACTCTTGATGATCCCAAGGAGAGGCCTAACAGTAAGGATATCAGATGCATGTTGTCCCAAATCAAACACTGACAGTGCTCCTACGCTCCTGAAGAATGTCGAATAATAGCATGTAATGCTTTTGTGATAAAGTGTCTATGATCACGCTAGTCTACCTTTAGTAGTTTTGTTGGGTCAAACGTAAGACGACACTGTAAAATATACAGTTTCTGATTACATAATGTAAGATATTTCTATGTCTAAATCCTGGTAAAATGATGTTCATGTATTGTCCAGCTTTTCTATAGAATTCATCTGGACGTTGTTATGATTAAGAACAAGAAACAGCCCTTCGCAGTTCGAGTGTTTACTTTTTCGGTGCGTCTGTGAGTGCTAAAACTGACAGAATATTCCTAGAGTGAAGCTAAAGGGATGTTCCTGTGCTAGGTCTTGAGAGTTAGGACAGAAAGAAAGGGGAAGAGAAGAGAAAGAGAAAGATAAGGGGGAAAGAGCCTGGAACCAGAATCTGAAATTCTAGGAGAAGAGGAAGTTTAAGGCAAACTGAATATTGCTTTTCATTCATCTCCCCTTTTGGCAGAATACATGTATGATATTTATAGTATGGTACATAAACTGAAAATAACTTCCTTATCCTATTCATATAGAACTAACAATGATGTAACCAACGTTAGACACTTGTAACAGTTAACATAAGACACATAATAAAACATAAAACACAAAACATAATAATTCACTGAACAATAAACTAGTAAAGGCCCCTGGTTCCCATCATCCTGAGTTCTGAAAAGTATGGTACTGAGAATAATAAAGTGTTCGATCTGACACAAGATGAAAAAGGAAAACTAAAAAAGGAGGAAGATACGGGAGATGGGGAGAGAGATAACTCCCCAGCAATTGACAAATTTGAACCAACTCGTCAGTCTTCCACTTCCTCTTCTCAGTATCTTCCATTAATCAAAACTACTAATTAATAGTATCAGTCTATCTAGTTCTGCCGGCACCGACTTATAAGGATTAGCGTTCTGCTATAAACTTATACTACCATTCACGATAGGGTGAAGCAAATTAAAAGTAACATACTAGCAGATTTGGTTTGTGATTTTCTCTGACTTCAAAATCTGAGGATTTTTAAAGTTATTTGGGGTTACAGATATATCTTGCTCCTAGGCTAGGTCAATGTACTGCGAAATGTGAGAGATACGACATTTATTTCATTAGTGAGATGTTTGATGTAGAGATTTTTCTGTTTTAATTTTAAAGCCAAAAAAAAAATCAAATTGTTCGTCTTGGAAGATCGTTTTAATTTTTCTCGATGTTTTTAATTTACCAAATGCGGTTATATTGTCTGAAGTTTATACCAGTAGCTTCTGCAATGAATTTTAGATTGGCATTGGCTTATATTGTGGGCATCTTTTTATTTTAGGTCCTTATGGTGAATTTTCAAAATGTGTTTTCATTGTCCTCCTGAAGGCAAAAGCTCAGTTAGGTTCATGTTTGTGCTCGCATATATCTCATTATTTTGAATCTTTATTTGTTTCCCACTGTCAAATTTGTTGATAGAGTGGAATCACACCTGAATAATATAAATAACAATCATGGCTCATGAAATGATCTTAATTTGGCACGGCTATTTGTGTTTCAACTTTAACACTACTTACCCTATTGTATGATTGAAGGAGGTTTGCTAATCAAACGATTTTACTGTGGCAGCTAGCAACTTTTGTGTCTGTTTCAATGAGAAATTATTCCTTGCTGCATAATGTCACACTGACAGAACAAAAAATCCAATCTAATATTAGAAATTAACAAGCAAGTCATATGACAGAACTCATCCGCTTCAAAATATTCTAACATGGATGCTCATGAAGCGAAAATCAAGGACTGGGGGCTCAAAAGGCTGGTTGGTAGGTTTCTTTTGTTAATAGCATCATATTGTTGATTGCTCCAGTATCTCTTAAGACAGAAAATTATGAATCTAATGTGTATAAGGCCCATGCAATGGAGAAAAAGGAGGTTAAATTTATTGTGTTCTAGAAAGCATGTCTGCATACGAAAATATGTGTAAGTTCTCAAATGGCTAGGAAATCTACAAGAGTAGCTCTCTGTCTCAGTCTCAGTCTTTGCAATAGCAGAAGGGTGGTGAACAGACTCTTGCAGGTTTGTGTCAAACTTCATTTACCAATGGGTCAACAAATACAAGTGGCAAATTCCCAAATCGCAAGCCACATTTAATGTCGTGAAATAAATATCAGAAGTTGACTGTTCTTTTTTTTCTTTTTTTTTTGGGGCCTAATGCCCAATGTGCAGTTACGTCGAACTTTCTTTCTGAGGGAGTAGACTTCACGGCCATTGACGTCGTCGCATACACGTACCCAGTTTGAAAATGCACATCACAAGGGTCGCTGTGCAGGCCCTACCGCAGAAATTGTATGTTAGAAAATCCAATGAGGGATGAAAACTTTAGTCGGGTCTGTCATCGTTTTCATACTCTTTACAAGTCAAATTAGCTGTATAGAAAATATTTAATCGCCATAACATAACTCTTTCTCTCTGCAAGAGTCTACGAATAAGGGGGAAATCATCCGATTGAATCCGATCTAAGAAATGAATGATCCAGTGCGTAAAACACGCATGTAAAAGAAGAAGGGGGAAAAATTAAAAACAAAAAGAAATCGACTTTTATCAGTAATAATAATAGGAAAGGGCGGAGGCCAGCGAAGTTTGACGGTGAGGAATTTAACAATTTTCAAATGCCATGACAAGCAGCCCCTATAGCTCAGTGGTAGAGCGTCAGTCTTGTAAACTGAAGGTCTGTAGTTCGATCCTGCATGGGGGCAATTTTTTTTTCTTCTTCTGAAGCATCAGTATTCTGTATTCTTGTCCCTTTTTTTCCCGAGCGTATTATTATTCTCATCTGCAACATCATTTTGTTTCATTATGTATATCTCCGTTTCAACTTTCAAAAACAAGATCAGAAAGATGATACTTTGGGGAAAAAAAATAAAATGAGAACTATTCTCTTTAAGAACTCAATGAAAATAAATGAAAGGATTAAATTAAGTTGTAATGTTTGATATTTTTGCTATCAGATATTTCAATTAAAAAAATGACAAATCTATACTTTAATTAGATAATCATGTAACTAGATATAAACTAGAGATTTGTCATCATATGAAAGATCTATATGATTATCGCGTTTAAGTAAAAATTTTGATAATATATACGATATCATTAGATTTTTTTTGGGTCAAATACTATATCATTATTCATTAGATAATTCTCCCTTTCTTTTGTTGAAGATGAATTTTTTTTTTTTGGGTTGAAACAATTGGTGAATGAGTAAAACAGTATGATCCGCCCTTTGATGGGCTGCAATTTTTTTCCAGGCCGGCCCTTGGAGGCGTCCTGCTGCTTGCCTGTAACAAATACGGCGTCGGTTTTGCCCTTAGCTCCTGAATTTTACCTTCATTAAAAGGGGTGATCGACTGATTGCGTCTGCGAATTCTGAGCTAAATCCTTCGACCTTCGTCTTCCCTTCGACCTTTGTCTATAATTATTCAAATTCGCTGCTTAAATGGCTAGCCTGATACACAAGATCTCCAGAAACTCAACGCCATCTTTTAGAGTACTATCAGCTATTAAACCGCCAACAATTCTGAGACGCACTGATTCTCCAATCCCCCTCGAAACCCTTCCGGGCACACGCTTACCGGATCCCACTAGCAGCGCAGCTTCCTTTTTGAGTCTTTCGGACTACAAGCCGAATTCTTCTCAAAGCTTGGGCTTCCAATTTTTTCCCTCTTTCCCGTTTGGGTTTTGCTGCAATCCTGTTGTTTCGGCTGAGTCCGAAAATTTTGGGGGGGCTGATACTCCGCGAATTGAGGATGATGAAGCACGGACGATTTGGGCGGATAGTGTTAAGAGGAAGAGGAAGCGAAAAATGAATAAGCACAAGTACAAGAAGCTTAGGAAGCGCCTCCGCCGTAAGACTTGAAGAATGGTCCGCTGTGCATACTATACTGTGTTCTAACTACTAATTGGAAGGTTGTTTCACTTTTTCTTTTCTTTTTTTTTTTTAATTTTCTGGGGCTGTTTTTTCTGAATATAATTTATTCCCTTTTCCGGCTAAGTTATTGACAATAAATTTGAGATATTTCAGCATTATTTTCTCTATGCTAAAGTGTCGCTTTATTTCTTCAATATAGTAGCAACGAGAATCAATATTCACCATTCGACGTAGAGCACTCGCCTCAGATCTATGCCTGTGTAGTTTGTGATTAAAATTGGATTGTGCATATTCCTCGGCTGGAAAATTCTTTATGCACTCAACCATTTGGGCGGATTTGTGTGTTAGTCTTTTTGCTGCACTGCGGTACCCACGAATTTCCATATATAGACACAGTATGGAAGTAGCTATACTAAGAAGTAGTTTAGGCTGTGGAATGTGCCCAAGTAAAATGTTGATTCCATCCAATTTGAGTTTCAGTATCTGGTGGAAAATGGATGGGTTTTTTTGTTAATAACACGCCTTTAAACTAAGAGGATGTTGAACTAACATTTTCAGTATTTGAGAGTGCATTCTATCACTTATGTAGATGTAGTTTATTGCTTTTTTTCGTGTTTAAAATGTTGTTATGCTCACGGTGCTGGCATAGACTTGGTAAAACGTTTGGAAGTTGATCACCCAGACTGGATGTTGAGAATCTGGTTGGCCTGACTCATAAATTATGGTTCAAAATGCATAATGGCTGAATAAAGAACAAGAACCTAGGCAAGGCTAGAAGAAGCAGCAGCGGCCGCCCAACGATGATAGAAAACCCTTTTTTCAGATGGGTGAACCATGTCTTATGTTTTAAGAATTCCCTGAAAAAACGGAGTATGCATGATTATTTGACTTCCAATATTGTGTTCTGCTGTGCATGCTCAGTGCCAGCTTCGTATGGTGCCTCCTTTATATTGCTGAACTTTGTACTATTTCTAATTAGGTAGGCCATACTCATAAGCTAACAAACCAATGTAAGGGTTAATTTAACCAAGACTTTGTCATATTACATATCAATTCACTTTTATGTTCTGCGCATCCCTTTGGCTGATCGAATTCATTTGCGGTGGGCACTAAGCGGGCAGTTGGTGGATTTTGCCCCGGAAATAATGATTCAATCTCCAAATCTATACAGTGAAACCCATCTCATCGATCTTCATAACAAAAATCAATTCAAGTTTTGGATCGAACCAATCCATTGACACAGATAGTTCATGGTAGAAAATTGAATTATTTGGGCCCTAGAGGATTGACAGGGCGAACAGCCGAACAGGCCCTTCTTCTTGCGCTAGACGCCTATAATTAACCGGAAAAACGAAGAAAAAATTCGAATGGAAGGGGTGGCAGTAGTGTATCAAAATCATATTGCCTTTCCTTTTATATGCCTCGCTCTTCCTATCACGTGGCTGAAACTTGTACGTGCAACACATTCTTTGGTTCGGTATAATGAGAGACTGGGAAAAAAATATATTATATTTGATTTGTATTGGGAGAATCACAAATAAAGACCCTCGAATTAGCAAAATCACTCTATGGTCACCTGAATATGTCAAATTACCATGAGGGACTCGGTCTCAAATTGTAATTATGAAATCATAACCAAATTACCAAAATACCCCTCTTTATTTTATTTTTTTTTAAAAGAAAGCCACTGCCTCACCGGAATCCGGCCACCAGCGCCGGAGCTCCGGCAGCCGCTTCCGGCCACTGTTGACGACCGGCCGCCAGAGCTCCGGCGCCGACGGCCGCTTCCGGCGGCCTTCCTTTGTTTTTTTTTTTTTGCAACTGTTTTTTTTTTAAATAGTGGGGAAGTGAGGTTGGGGGGATTTGATCCCCCAACCTAATGCTTCCCAAAATAAGAATGACCATTGAGCCAACAAATTTTTGTTAACATTATGATGCAAAAAAAATAATAAGTTAACTCATTTACTTTTGTTCCAGGTGATAACAACAATACATTTGGAAATAACAAGTTCTGATTGTAAAATAACAAGTCTGGAATAAAAATTAACAATATGTTTTTTTTATAACATAAATTTTGTTGCAGGCAATAACAACAATACATTTAAAAATAACAAGTTCTGATTATAAAATAACAAATTGGGATTAAAATTTAACAACACGTTTTTTTTTATAACAACACACTTTGTTTCAAGTGATAACAACAATACATTTAAAAATAACAAGTTCTGATTATAAGATAATAAGTTTGGGATTAAAATTTAACAACACATTTTTTTATAACAATTAATTATTTTATACTTTTCAAAAATAAATTATTTATAACTTATAAAAAATATTTTTAATATATTTATTTCTCTAAAAAATACTTTTTAATCTGTATATCTATACAACTCATTATAAATCAAACTACTTCTTATAAATTATAAAGTATTTATAATAAGGCTTTTTTTTTTTGCCAACTATAATAAGGCATTTTTAATCTATTAATCATAGTATAAATTTTATATTATTTCATTCTTTAAATATTAAAAATAGTTTTTATATTTAAAGAATAAAATAGTATTTTTAATTATAAATTAGAGATAAATTTCATTTATAAATTTAAACAGTCAAAAAGTATTTTTAATCCACAATAAATTGTACTATTTATAACTTATAAGAAGTAGTTTGATTTATAAAAAGTTGTATAGATATATAGATTAAAAAAAATTTTAAAAAAATTAAAAAAGTGTGTTGCCATTTTCCCTAAATTTGATTTATAAATTTGAACAATAAAAAAGTATTTTTAATCTATAAAAAATTATACTTCAAGTTCTAATTATAAATTGGAGATAAAAATTATTTTTTTAGCAAATTAAATAGAGTACAAGTACTTTTTATAAGTTATAAATAATTTATTTTCCAAAAGTATAAAATAATTAATTGTTGTAAAAAAAAAGGTGCTGTTGAATTTTAATTCCAAACTTGTTATGTTATAATCAGAACTTGTTATTTCCAAATGTATTGTTGTTATCACTTGAAACAAAGTGTGTTGTTATAAAAAACATGTTGTTAAATTTTAATCCCAGACTTATTATCTTATAATCAGAACTTGTTATTTTTAAATGTATTGTTGTTATCACTTGAAACAAAGTGTGTTGTTATAAAAAAAAACGTGTTGTTAAATTTTAATCCCAAACTTGTTATTTTATAATCAGAACTTGTTATTTTTAAATGTATTGTTGTTATTGCCTGCAACAAAATTTATTGTTATAAAAAAACATATTGTTAAATTTTTATTCCAGACATGTTATTTTACAATCAGAACTCGTTATTTCCAAATATATTGTTGTTATTACCTGGAACAAGAGTAAATGAGTTAACTTATATTTTTTTTTTGCATCATAATGTAAACAAAAATTTATTGGCTCAATGGTCATTCTTTATTTTGGGAAGTATTAGGTTGGAGGATTAAATCCCCCCAACCTCACTTCCCTCACTATTTAAAAAAAAAACAGTTGCAAAAAAAAAACAAAGGAAGGCCGCCGGAAGCGGCCGCCGACGGCCGGACCCCAGCGTCCGGCCGCCGACAATGGCCGGAAGCGGCCGCCGAAGCTCCGGCGCCGGTGGCCGGATTCCGGTGAGGCAGTGGCTTTCTTTTAAAAAAAAAATTAAAGAGAGGTATTTTGGTAATTTGGCTATGATTTCATAATTACAATTTGTGACTGGGTCCCTCATGGTAATTTGGCATATTCAGGTGACCATAGAGTGATTTTGCTAATTCGAGAGTCTTTATTTGTGATTTCCCCATTTGTATTCTCATGAAAGTAAGGAACAACGATGCTTACTCTGTTCCATGTTTTTATATTCTGCAAATAGTTTTGAGAAACTACCTTAAATACTTAGAATAAAAACTAGTTAACTAATTTAAGTAAATTAAAAAAATTTAATTAAATTAGTTATTTGTAATAAATGGGTATTGTTTTTTTTAGAATATCTTTATTAATCATGTGTAATTAGTTAGAACTGTCATTTTATAGAATATTTAACATGTGTAACTATAACAAAAGTTATTTTGAAAAAAATAGATAAATATAATAGATAAAGTGGATTGATGTCTTATATTTAGAATTAAATTTAAAGTCAAACTAACTTTTATACTACCTTTAGTCCTTAATATAAAAGTTAGTATATTAATTTGAGTAGATTAAAAAAAAATTAGTTAAATTAGTTATTAGTAATAAATAGGTATTATCTTTTTTAAAATATCCTTGATAATGAAATTTAGTGGTTAGAACTATCATTATTACAAGAACTGTCTTAGAAAAAAATAGATAAATATGAGAGACAAAGTAGATTGTAGTTTTATATTTAGAATTAAAATAAAAGTCAAATAAAATTTTATATTAATAACCGGAGGTAGTATTAAGGATAGGATGTAGTATTCTTTATGACTTTTTAATCATTTGCCTAAGAATTTCACAGATAAACAAAAGAAAATCACACAAATTTTATTCTTTTTTTACGGAGGTCGGTCATTCTGGGCGGTGGTCGGGTGGCGTCGTGATATAGTTGGCGGTAAATGAGAATAAAAACAGCTTTAAACTACTTTTATTTATTTAACTATTCTAAAGACGCTAAAAGCACATGAATACTAAGTATAAAGAATGGGCAAACATAAGGACAAAAAAAAAGAATGGGCAAACAAAAGGCGCATATCCAAACAAGGCTTTATTTTTATTTTCATAAAAACAGGATAACAGGTTTTTTTTTAAGTTTAAATTAAACAAGCATGGATGTTATTTTGATTCCTTTTAGCATCTGTTTGGTACGGGGAAAATGGAAGGAAATAAGTAGAAGAAAAAATTTAATGAATTCAATTTTAAAAAATTAATAATATGAGATTGAAAGGTTTTAATTAATTTTTTACTCTTTTATCTTACATATTTTTCTATTAAAATTTTATAACGCCACTTTTCTAATTGTTGAAGGAATTAATCTCATTAAATTTTTTCCTCCCCATTCCCTCCATTTCTCCCGTAACAAACAAATAGTTAGGCACATTTCCCTCCCTGAAGTCGTAAAAGGTAAAGAAAGGGAGAGGCATGGAGGGGCCATTTGATTTAAAATTTCTTGCTTGTTTGATTTCCCAATGTTAATGCTGTCATTCCCTCTCCTTTACAAGAGCACCTTTGAATAATTAGAGTAATTGGATCCAGTTATTAATTCATTCAGTCGGTGTGATGAAGACGTCTTTTTCCATTGCTTTTTCAATTTCAACTACATAGATCTCTGTAGTATTGGACCAAAGTCATAGATTGGGATACCATGCGATACGCTTGTGCTTTTTGTCAACAAATGTTCAAACTGAATGTACGAGGAATCACAGATAATGGCCTCCAAATCGTCACATTCACCTCTGAGATTTTGGAAAATGAAGAAATAATAAGTTTAAGTAATAGGTCTCTCCCTTGTCAAAAGAAAAATAGATATGATTATTTTGCCAGTTCACTCTGACTGAATAAATCTAATTGATTAGTTATGTCTACTCATATGTGTGCTGACATTTTCAAATACATTATCTTACTCTTCCAACATGACAATGAAATAGATGCATAGCTCTGTTGTGATGTAATTTTTAAAAATATTTTTCCTATGATTCACAAGTAAGCAAATAGCACAGCTGATTAGGTTGATAATACCTCAATAAAGGGTTCGTGACCTTCTAATTAGCTAGTAAAACCCATGCTAGTATTTTCAAAAGTTATCAAAGTTTTATTTTTAAAGGATTACTATATAAGGTTAAAAAAACATTTTTGTTGTTCTTTTTTGTTAATTTTGTTGGTACTTTCAGGTTAATCTTATATGTCCCTTTTTATGTTTGAAGAAATTATTTTTATTAATTTTATGTTAAAACATCTTTGATCAAATTTTGTGTGCACTGTAAAATTTATGACAAAATCATTCATAATTCACACCCCTGTGCATCACACGGGAGCACTTTCTAGTTTCGATCTTAAATGCTGGAGTTAGTAAAGAGGTTTACTTTGTCATAATTTGTTCTCGAAACCATCTCAATAATTAATTGTATTTATTAGGAGAATTTTCATTAGGCGGTAGTTTCCATTGCAAATTATTCAGGAGTTGTCTTGAAAAATTAACACATTTCTTATGAATAATTAATTTAATTAGTTTTCTCAATATCTATAATATAATTATGTAGCTCCTAAATTTAAGATCAGAAGAGTGTCCATTATTTGAATATTTAGAAACTATAACTGGGAGCGAAGGCTCTGGTTAATTTTGGGAGGAAAGAAATTAAAATCATAAAGGTAATGGTGGTTATTATACTATTGCATACAGCAATGAAGACAAAAGCATATGGCTTTGACAAACATAATCATGATTAATGAACTTAATGACGCTAATTCGTGCTCAGCATTCAACCCCCGAGTGCCGAAAGCGCAGGTTTTATTATTATTGTGATTATCCATCCGTCTCTTTATACCATGCATCGGATCTGCTACCATCTTTTTGTTTATACATTCAACACACATATATATACTGAGGAATATTCTCTCGTGTGAATATGTTAGTTTAATCCTTAAAAAATATCAAGGGAACCGTAGAGATTTGTGCGTATGTGTAGGGATCAGAATGCCTGCTGGTTTTCGCTCGTTCTTCAGAAAGTGCTTTAGAGCCCACTGCTCAATAATGTGGCCACAAATCCTGGCCGTCCGATCCATTTGATTTAAAAAATGAAATGATGTGCTTCTTCGTCGTACGGCAATTTATCTGGAAAAGGAGCACAACATCTCAAGCGTCGGAAAAGCTAAGGCTTGGTGGGACGTTCATTAATTACGTTAATGGCGTGTGTGAAAGCGATTGGAAAATAATGGTCGTCATTATAATGTAATGATGATGCATGATTAAAAGAAAAGCTGTGTCTTTTCAAGCTCGTAAATCTTGTTTCTCAGAGGAAGGAAGTTTTGATGAAATATGGTTTGTGGTGGTTGGTTCGGTTGTTGTTTGGTTCGTTTTCAAAATAAGCATCAAGTGAGGTTTAATTTTCATTTGTATTTTCATCCTTCACGTACTACTATTATATATTTTGAGAGGCTTTGTGTGTTTCTGCAATATCCAAACTACAACTTTCTGCCGTTGACAACAGAATTGTTATACCAGAATTATTCTCCACACACACACACACATAAGCAAAGCAATCACTAATCCATTCCTTGCAAATCAATTGACTATAACTCTGTGGTTTGGTATGAGAAAATTAGAGAAAAGAAAATTTTTAATGAGCTCATATTAAAAAATTAGAAAAGTAAGATTATAAAATTTCCACAAAGGAAAGATGTAAAATAAAAGAATAAGCAAAATTAATTTAAAGTTTTTAACTCCACTTATTCGATTTTTTTAGATGGAGTTCATTAAAATTTGTCCTCCGCTCTCCTTCTCTCCATTTTCCTCAAATATGCACGTACGTCACATATACTCAGCTCGGATCTAATCTCTTATAGAGATCAAGTCACAGTGTCTATCAGAAACGTCAAATAAACCTTTGCAAGAACGATTTTGCGGCACATCTCATGCCCTTCTAATTCGTCGCAAAGAACACATGTTTGTGGTTAAAAAGGCACACATCACACGTTTTGCCTATGCAACAGCCGTGCTTTTATCCTTTCATCAATAGCAAGCATTCTTTTTAATCTGCCCTCTTATCGCACCCTATAGCTATATTTATTAATTAGGAAAAAAGGAATCGGAATTTTCTCAGGAAATTTTTGTGTGTGGTACTACCCCCGTTTTTAATATTGAATCTAGAAAATTTATTTATAAATATTAAGAAGATTAGTTAAGTTAGTTATTTGTGGTTTCCTAAACTATCATCTTTAACCATATGTATTGAAATTGCTTTTTGATTAAAAACCTACTAATATGTGAAATCAATAGAGGTGCTTTAGATGAAAAATTATAAATTTTTTGGCAAAATCTATTGAGATATTATGTTTGAAATCAAAGCCATCAAATCCTTTGTCTATAACCCTATATATTTATTCAGCTCAAAAAAAAAAAAACCCTATATATTTAGGATGGGAGGTATTATATGAGTTTTGAAATCAAGTTTTCAAGAATATTATTTCCTTCAGCTGAAAGCGTGGAACAAGCAATTCTTCATGATGAATAAATTCCAATCAATTCTTCCAAGAAACTTACAAATTTGTCGGAAGAAAGAGCATCATACGATTCTGAATTGATTCCGATTTCACGAAGCCTCAAAACAGCAAGACGTAATAATATTAATGCACGCATGTCCAGAGAGCAAATCCGAGGAAATCACATGCAATACGCAATTAATTAATTAGCTTGCTGAAGTGATCACAATTACACAGAGTTTAGATACATCACGAGACCTTCAATCATCCATGTTTAAATACTGTCTGCTGCAAAACAAGTAATATATTTATGATCTGCAATCAATTACCTGATTATCTCTATATATACATCATCACGTTCTCATATTATTGACCCATTTATTTAATAATGCTCCCTTGTTGCTATAATTTTCATACCCATATTCCCTATAGCATCGCTTTCATATTATAGGAAGACCTCCTGTATTTGATTTTCAAGGTAGAGTATTCAAACCCAATAACTCCCACACTCTGATATCCCCGTCAAGGCTTCCGCTACAGACTGTGACGACGCCGTTTCCCGCATCCTCGCCGCCTGAAAATGCCACCACTGACTTCACCGGCTTCTCATGACCTTCCAACACTGCTTTGCAACCGTACCCACCTCCCCTTTCCTTTCCCCAAATCCTCACCGTCTGATCTGCTGATCCACTCGCGATCCACGATCCTTCCACGTTGATTAAGCACAGGATTGCCCCGCTGTGACCCCGAAGAGTTTCCAACAACACGACGTCGTTCGTCTCCTGCTTCCTCTCCCACACCGAAATCTTACTGTCACAACCCCCCGCGAACAGCACCGTACCGTCGCCGTTCAACGCCAGTGCATTCACGGTTGATTTCTTCTTCTCCAGACTGTTCACCAGTCTGTACCTTTTCACCTTCTCATCCCTCTCCCAGACCCTGATGCTCCCGTCGGCCGAAGCAGTGTACACCGTTCCGTTCCCCGAGACGGCGACGGCGTTGATGGCGTCTTCGTGTGCCTTCATGGACTCCATGCACCGGTAATCGGACACGTCCCAGATCTTTAAGCTCCTGTCCCAAGAAACCGAGTACATGAGCCCTTCGTTCACGGCCAAACCCGACACCGTATCGCAGTGCTGAATCCACAGCCTCCTCTTGTGGCGGCGAACGCTGACGTAGTTCTTGGGAAGCATGAAACGACGGAGCTGGTCCTTGACGGTGGGAAGGGTGCAGAGGAGACGGTGTCGTTTGGAGGGAGAGATGGACCACACGCGAATCTTGCAGTCTTGATGAGCGGTGAAGATCTTGGAATCGCAGAAGGCAATGGACTTGACGAATCCTGAGGCGGGGTTCTCGTTGAATGCGTCTGTGTGAGTGTAGTGAGAAACATGGAAGACGTTGATTACATTAAGTGAAGCGGCGTACAGAAGGTTCCGGTGGACGGCGAGACAAGTGATGTGAGGTGTTAGGGTTTTGAGAGATGCTAAACAACGGTAACTAAAAGGGGGTTCGTGGGAAAGCGAACATGGTTTTTTAACACTGGTGCTGATTCCACAGGACGCTCTCTCTGTGTCTGTGAAGCTCATTTTGGAGTTGCAATGAAGCAAGGGAATCGGAGTTTGAAGAAGCGGGAGTATAAGTAGCAGTTGGGATACGGTTCTGCATCCTCTCAGAATCTTTCTTTCTCCTTTTCTTCTCGCCATCTCATCTCTACTTTAGATCAAATAACGAATGGTTTAGATTTCATACTTTATAAAACTATTATTATAACATTATACAAATAGAAGAGAGAATGTGGATATTTGTTTTTTAAAATATTAAATCTGAATCATCTATTATTTGATCTAATGGTGGAGATCAAATTCTAAGAAGAAAAGGGAAAAGAAAGATTCTGAAAGGATCTAAACCTGTTAAGATATGGAGGGAAGACCAAAATCAGCCCTTTTTAAAATCTTTTTGACATGATTTTAAAATGATATAAATGTAAAATATTTTCATATTACAAATACATAGATAATTCAGTACTATTAGGAATATAAAACTTACTGAATTAATATTTTTTAGCAGTTAGAAATAAAGGGTGATTTATTTTAGTGCTTGTCTGGGATAGCGGGGGATTTCCCCTATAAACACATTTAACGTAAGCCGAGACAAAATTCTTCTTACATACTTGTTTCATATTTCATAAATCACTATTAAAAAGCAGCTTATAAACTATTCCAAACAGGCCCTTAATCTCATGCAATATACTAATGAGCTAATTTTTTTTTTTGACCAGAAATACTAATGAGCTAAATTGATTGACTGTATAAGATGGCCCAAAAATAGGATATACAGATAGTGTATCGTTTTATATAAATATTTTATAATTAATCAACTAATTGTAGGAACAGATGGGGAAACTAAAAGAGCAGCACGTGGCGGGCGGAGAAGGCGAGGAGGAGGGACTTAGTGGGCCAATAACCAGAGTGGCAGGACCCACTGACGATCCAATGGACCCAATGAATCAGAGTCAGCAAAATCTCCCATGTACGTTGTACCTGAACCAACTCGGCCTCGTCCTTACAATACTCAACCCCCCCCCCAAAAAAAAAAGTCCTCGCAAAAGCTGGGACCCTTTTCACATGAGAAGACGAGGATTCGAGATACACAGCAAAGATACTCCCTCCGTTCTTTATTATAAAAGACAAATAACTAAATTATATTGATAAAAAAAACAGTTAAAATTAGTTAAGGACAATTAATGTATAAAAAGTATAATGATTTTTCCAACAATGCCCCCATTAATAAGGAAAGAGAGTATGAGAGAGAACAATTAAATTATTAAAAGAAAGAGAAGTGGGAGGAGGAGAAAGTATGAGTTGGAGACAAAATAAATAGAGATAAAATAAAAAATCAATATAAAAAAATAGAGACAACTTTTAAGTGTCTCTTATATATGGGAACATAGTATAAGCATCAAATGTCTCTTATAATAAGGAACGGAAAAAGTATCAGATAATAACCTTTATCAAATACGCCTACACGATAATATTATCATGTTCAATAACATATATCAAATTATCAATTAAATGAATAACATATTCTGTGTAACGAACATTTATCTATATATATAGGTCCAACCAATTAATTAAAAAGAATTTCCCTTTATAAACTTTTGAAACATAATTAAGTTGAACTCTCTAACAAACTCACGAGCAAATACAAAAAGTTTTTATCATTCAAAGCAATGATGGTTCGTAGGTTGATCTCTGGGCCGTCCATATTTCGAAATAATCGAAGTTCAGATGATAGTGAGCTAAGTTGTTGTCTTCAATATTGCGCGACGATACGATTCCTGTTTTGCTGCCCTGGCAATTTCGAAGCATGCCGTGCTCACTTCACTACTTCTCTATTATTAACTTGCTTTAATATAACCTTTTCCACATTGTTTATTATATTATTTAAAAATCATTTTTATATGTGTGCCTTTAATGTTCATGCTCATTTGGCATCGTTTTCGCGGACGCTATGTTGCTCTTTGGCTGCGTCGTCGCTCCTCAAATTCTCCTTTTTGCGTTGTGGGTTGTGCCTTTTCTTCCACTAAAAGTTGATCTTTCTTGTGCAGACGCGTTATTAGCATCAGCCTAGGCGTAGAGACATGAGGTTTAAGGTGCAAGTAGAGAATCCCACCAAAGACCATTATAATATTAAAACCATTATTATATCGTCCCTCCTATTTATACATAAACAAAGCTTAAATCATGACATCTTTAACGATTTCCCGATTAATAAACTATGGGGATCAAAGTGTTAATTATCTCGATGCTTGCGTGTGGATAGGGTTATGCATAATTCGGGGCCTATAGGTTGATAACGTGTAGTTTCTGATATGAATTGTTTACGTTTAAGACAAAGCATGTCTCCAATGCAATTGACCTTAAAGTATGCCAATTTTGTGATTCATGGAATGTAGCACACAATCCTGTGTTTGTGTTGTGTGAATATATTTATAATGTTAATTAGATGCTTTGTTAATGATGGGGTACGTCAGTTGTGTAATATTGCAATGAATTGCACTTTGGTTGAGCTTCATTGGCCGTAGATCCGAAAAGCTTTTGCGTGTTCTTCCCACGGACGGACGCGAAGGGTTCGTTGTGTCACATTCCTTGTAGTTTCCGCTTTTACTTTTTTCCGTTATATGCGCGAACAATCAAGAATTAATAATTTATATTTTCTCATATTTCCCCCAAAAAAAAAACTCATGAGAGAAAAACAAATTAAAAAATTTAAATTCGCAACTATCCATGGCACCTTTTTTTGGGGCAAATTTTATTATCTTTGTTTGGGTCCGTTTGAATTTGTTGTAGTGAGGTTGAACTTAAAAACTTTACCCATACTTCTGTTAAATTCAAAACTAGCTAGGTGGTAGCTAATATTTGAAAATTTAAACAGAAAAGAACGAACTACGTGGGACAATTTTATTTTATTTGTTATTTTTCTGAATGGACGCACGCCAGCCCGTCTATTAAAGAATAAGCAGCATTGCTATGATTGGCAAGAGAAGGTGGGGGTTGAAAACGAACGGTCGAACTGTTTAAGGTAAGTTAGTTAGTGCGCGCGCTGACTTAACTGCTGACCAGTGACCACATCTACGGATGAGGGCATAGGAGATGCCTTCTATCCGTAGCTACAAGTGGCCGTCGTTGACGCGCTCCCCCACCCCCCCGCCCCAAAAAAAAAAAGTACCTCGCTGATTCGGCTTTTTAGAAAAGAAAATCGGTTATGACGTAGGCGACAACTTTATGTTCTACATACAATGTACCCACTTTTAAAAAAGATTCAAGAAAAATATTTAGGGTGTGTTTGGCAAGCACCCCAAAATATAGTTTTGGGATCCAAACCATGGTTTGGGAAAAATGTTAGCCAAACGCCCTTAAAAAAATCAAAACCATAGTTTTGGAAAAGCAGAAATTTTTTACTTTTAGAGAAAAAAGGGAGAGTGTGAGAGCCTATAGGATATGTATCTTGTTGTATTTTTATAAACATATTTAATCTTATATCTTATAAATATATATACATATTAATTATTTATTAATTATATTATCTTATATACTATTAATATATGTTAATAAAAAATATATTATTAACAACTTTATTCCTTCAAATTAAAATATATCATAAAATATATTTTTTCTATAATTATCATATTAATTTAGGCCAATTTGTATATATAAAAAGTATTTCTAATAACAACTATCCAAACACTCACACTTCTCAAAATCACTTTTTCACAAAATCTATTCTTCCCAAAATCTATTTTTTTCAGAATCTATTCTCCAGAAACTATTCTCCAAACCATGGTTTGGTTTCATCCAAACACACCCTTAATGTCGTTGGACTATAAAGTATAAACCCCAACTGGTGGCTAATTTTTTTTAAATGTACTCTACTATACTATCTCTGGTCCTTACTATAAGATTTTGTTTAACTTTTATTTTAGTCTTAAATACAAGACCCCGATCTATTTTGTCTCTAATATTTATGTATTTTTTTTAGATTATTCTTCTAATAATAATAGTTCCAATCAACACACTTGATTACTAATGATGTTTTAGGAAAGACAACACTTATTTATTACGAATAACTAACTTAACTTACTTCTTTAATCTCCTCAAATTAGTCAACTAGCTTTTATAATTAAGACCGGAGGTAGTATATCACAAAAATATAAATCCATTCTTATGAATTTTACTCTTTCCACTTTAAATTTTAAGACATAATTAGATTATTTGTTTTGACCTTCAATATAAAACTTTAATTTTCTTATTTAATATGGGTATAACTTCATGTTCATTAATTTCATGTTTTTTCTATCTCTCTTCTTCATCTTTGACATTTAGGAGGAGCTTAGCATCTGTCACGAACATTTGAAAAAAAAAAAAAAAAAGGCTTCCACTCATGTCGAGACAAACAAACGCCCTTGATATGAAGGGAGCAAGCGGTAACCTTCATTCCGTGTTTGTGAGCCCCCACTCCCACTTTCTTTTTCTTTTTATAACGGATGAGCTTACAGTTGCTGTGTGTTAATTTTGTGTCAATCAGCTTTTAAACATTAATCAGGTTTTAAACAGTTCCCGCTCTCATCGCGTAATTGATCGGCCGTTTCGTTCTTATAATTATGTGAACAAGCCTGCAATTCTTTTTTTTATAATACTTGGGAAGCCTTACATAGTGTCTACATGACCGCTACCCGTAGGATTGCGATCGAAATCTAGAATGTGTGCCATCTCATCGGGCACAGAATCAATGTAGTGGAATCCTCTCATTACTTGAAGACCCTTTTTGGCGAGAAAGTCTGCAGCTTTGTTAGCCTCCCGATTCACATGCGTGATACGAACCTCCAAGCTCCCGTCCAGTAGCAGTCGAATTTCAGCGATAACAGGATATTCCGCATGTAGCTCGTCAGGTTCTTTCTTGATCAGCTCAATAACCGTGTTGGCATCAGATTCCAACACTATTCTACGGTGTCCACCATCCCATGCAAGCTTCAGCCCGTGTAGACAAGCCCAGAGCTCGGCGTGCAATGCATCACCGTCGACGAGATGAAAGCAAAACCCTCGAAGGAAAGTTCCTGCTTCGTTACGAAGCAGTCCTCCACAAGCACAGTCGCCAGTACTAGCAGCGTACGCTCCGTCGACATTGATTTTGATCCACCCTTGATCTGGAGTGCACCATCTTCTTCCCGTAGTCGTTCTTCTAACGTTTGGCAGTGCAGCCCCTGAGAGCCGATCCTGGACCTGCCCAATGCTAGATAAGAGTGCGGTAGAATTGGCAATAATAGCTTCATTAGTTACCTTCTTTCCTTCGAAACAAGAGAGGTTTCTACGTCGCCAAAGCCACCAGCAAATGACAGAAAACATCGCATTCCAATCTTCACCATTGATACTCTTCGACGTGATATTCCATCTGATCCAGTCATTAAGCTCAGAGTACAAGCCTGCAATTCTACTCCCAATTCCATTCCGTTCCCAGATTGCGTCAAACGTTAGTTAAGTATGGCGCCACTTAACTAACCCAGCAGGGAAAACAAATTAACTAACTAACCGAAATTATGGCCCAAAGTATGAGTGGGCCCAGTCTATAAAGACTCCACAACTTTTGAACAGTATTTTAGGCCTTAAGGTTGGAAGAGTTTACTTCTCATTTCTTCCTCATTAAAACCATCCGAACATTGTACCAAAAAAAAAAAACCATCCGAACATCTAAAATTTATAGCATATTTTTCAACAATGAAGATTTTTAAATTTCTAACTAAATCAAACAATTGCAACTGAGTGAATTCTCTCTCGTTTCACTCTCATCTCTCCGTGACTGTATTATTAGTCTTGAACAATTGAGCTTTGGTCTATATTAGGAGAAGTCATTCAGAAGATCCGTTTGGTAAGATGTTTTGATAATTTTAATGAGTGCTAAATATTTTTCTCCACATATACCTATATTTAACAAGAGTAATGAGAAAGTAGACATTAATATGATGTTAGAATTTAGTGTGGTTAATAAAAATAATATTAAGAATCATTTAAACTTTACGATAGATTTAATGCTTGTAACTATTTTTATTGATACGTGAGAATTAAAAAACGCGCAGGAGTGGACCCAACTGGCCTTTAGTGGGATCGATCCCACCCAGCAAGCATTTTTCTTGAGGAAGAGATATGCAGTTTTAAATATGCCATCACCTTCTACAGTGCTCTCTCCCATATTGCTATTGTCATTATTCGTAGTTGCCAACGCTCTGAACTGTGAACTATTACTTCGAATTGAAAGCACGCATAAAAAGAGACCTCTGTGCAGGCATCATCCACAAGAAATTTTGTGGATCTCAACATTTTGATTTGCGCTGGGCTGCGCAATAATAAGAAACTCTTTCACAGGCTTTCGCATGACTCCGTCGGCTATCATTTTTCTTCCCGAAAATTAGCCTTCGGCTTCTCATTTTTCACCAAAATCTGTCTATTTATCTCTCTTTCCTCTTATGATTGCCGTAGAAATTATTTTTCATGCTTCAGTTCTGTTTCGGTGTTAGTTTCTATAATTTCTGCCGGTCGCCGAAGTAAGATGTGAGATATACACACACACACACACACACATATATATATAGCATGTCTATCCGCAAGCACATGGCAGCAATTCTATATATCCACAATTGGATATGGATGAGCGACAAAAAAAAATTAGAAAAAAAAGCCACACATAAGATATTTATCTATACTTCAGCACCCAGCCTTTTGAAGTAATATTTGGACATGCACCCTTGAGAAGAGTTATATCGTGGCTGCTTCAAATTGTGTGTTGATTTTAAGACAGAATTACAGCATAAGGAAGGACTGGCTTTGACCAAGGAAAAAAGGGTATAAGGACTGACTTGAAAAGAAAATGCAAATATAGGAAGTGATTTAAACATTACGATAACATAAAAGGAGCCAAACGAATTAATTCCCCGTGTTCTCTTTCAAACACCGGTAATGAAAGCAACGTAAGAGGCTATCCGAGTCTCACATTGTTTCTGTGGTCAGCAACAAGTTTGTGGGAAAATGGAGGTTTCAGGAATTAGAATAACCTGGACCGGGGCATTGAAACGATGGGCCCATTCATTTAGCTTGGGCTTTTATTTGGTCCGAGTCCTCACCGAAAACAACTCTCCCATGAAAGAAAATAAAAGGGGCAAATATAAAATCAGGGAAAATAATCTAAATTCTAAAACTGGTGCTCTGTATGTGCGAAATTTTTATACGCCAATTTTTCGAAATAAGATTTCTAACAGATCCAATTTGAGTTTCAGTATCTGGTGGAAAATGGATGGGCTTTTTGTGAATGACGTTGCCTTTAAACTAGGAGGATGTTGAACTAACATTTTTAGTATTTGCGAGTGCTTTCTATCACTCGTGTAGGTGGAGTTTATTGCTTTTCTTGCATTTAAAATGTTTTTATGCTCACGGTGCTGGCATAGACTTTGTAAAGCGTTGGAAGTTGATCAACCAGACTGGATGTTGAGAATCTGGGTGGCCTGGCTCATAAATTATCGAACGGGCAGCAGTAGTGTATCAAAATCATATTGCCTTCCCTTTTGTATGCCTCGCTCTTCCCATCTCCTGGCTGAAATTGTACGTGCAACACATTCTTTGGTTCGGTATAATAAGAGAGATTGGGAAAATATATATATATTATACTCCTCCAGTTTTAAATATAAGACCCTTATACTAGTGTGTATAAGAGTCTTATATTTAAAATTAGAAGAGTATTTGATTTGTATTCTAAGGAACAACGATGTTTACTCTGTTCCATGTTTTTATATTCTTCAAATAGTTTTAAGAAACTACCTCCCATGCTTAGAATAAGAACTAGTTAACTAATTTAAGTAAATTAAGAAAATTAGTTGAGTTAGTTATTTGTAATAAATAGCTATTATCTTTTTTAGAATATATTTTTTAATCATGTGTATTAGTTAGAACTGTCATTTGATGGAGTATTTAACATGTGCAACTACTACAAAAGCTACTTTGAAAAAAATAGATAAATATGATATATAAAATTGACTGATATCTTATATTTAGGATCAAATTTAAAGTCAAACTAACTCTTATACTTCCTCTAATCCTTAATATAAAAGCTAGTTAACTAATTTAAATAAATTAAGAAAACTAATTAAATTAATTATTAGTAATAAATATGTTTTTTTAAATATCATTGTTAATCAAGTGTATTGATTAGAACTATCATTGTTATAAAAATTACCTTGAAAAAAAAAAGATAAATACGAGGAATAAAATAAATTGGGATATTATATTTAGGACCAAAATAAAAATCAAACAAGATCTTATGTTAATAACCAGAGGTAGTGTTAAGGATAGGATGTAGTATTCTAAATTCTTTATGACTTTTTAATCATTTGCCTAAGAATTTTATACGTAGACAAAAGAAAATCACACAAATTTTATTCTTTTTTTACGGAGTCGGTCATTCTGGGCGGTGGTCGGGTGGCGTCGTGATACAGATGGCGGTAACTAAGAATAAAAACAGCTTTAAATTACTTTTATTTATCTAACCATTCCAACAACGCTAAAAACACGTGAATATTAAGTTTAAAGAATGGGTAAATAAACGGCGCATATCCACACAATTTTTTATTTTTATATTCATAAAAACAGAAAAACAGTTTTTTTGTAAAGTTTAAATTAAACAAGCATGGATGTTGTTTTCATTCCTTTTAGCATCTGTTTGATACGGGAAAAATAAAAGGAAATAAATGGAAGAAAAAATTTAATAAATTCAATTTAAAATAATTAATAATATGAGATTGAAAGCTTTTACTTAATTTTTCACTCTTTGATCTCACATATTTTTTTTATTAAAGTTTTATAACACCACTTTTCTAATTATTGAAGAAATTAATCTCATTAAATTTTTTCCTCCTCACTCCCTCCATTTCTTCCATACTAGGCAAACAATTAGGCACATTTCCCTCCCTGAAGTCGTAAAAGCTAAAGAAAGGGAGAGGCATGGAGGGGCCATTTAAATTTAAAATTTCGTGCTTGTTTGATTTCCCAATGTTAATGCTATCATTCCCTCTCCTTTACAAGAGCACCTTTGAATAATTAAATCAATCGGATCCAATTATTAATTCATTCAGTCGGTGTGATGAAGACGTCTTTTTCCATTGCCTTTTCAACTACATGGATCTTTGCAGTATTGGACCAAAGTCATAGACTGGGATACCATGCGATACCCTTGTGCTTTTTGTCAACAAATGTTCAAACCGAATGTACGTGGAATCACAGATAATGGCCCCCACGTTGTCACATTTACCTCTGAGATTTTGGAAAATGAAGAAATAATAAGTTTAGGTAATCGGTCTCTCCCTTGTCGAAAGAAAAATTGATGTGAGTATTTTGCCAGTTCAACCCAATATTTAGTACTTAATTACATTTCGATCTTAAATGCTGGAGTTAGTAACGAGGTTCACTTTATCATAATTTGTTCTCCAAACTATCTCAATAATTAATTATATTTATTAAGAGAATTTCCTTTAGGAGGTAGTTTTCATCACAAATTATTTAGGAGTTGTCTCAAAAAGTTAACGAAGTTTTTATAATTAATTAATTTCCTTAATATCTATAATTATCTAGCTCTTAAATTTAAGATCGAAAGAGTGCCTGTTCTCTGAATATTTAGAAACTATAATTGGGAGGGAAGGCTCTAGCTGGTTAATTTTGGGAGGACAGAAATTAAAATCGTAAAGGTGGTAGTGCGTATTGTATACTGCCCAGCAATATAATGGAGACAAAGGCATATGGCTTTGACAAACATAATCATGATTTATGAACTTAATTACGCTAATTCGTGCTCAGCGTCCAACCCATGGGTGCCGAAAGCGCGGGTTTTACTATTATTGGTGATTATCCATCTGTTTGTTTACACATTCAAAACACACACACACACACACACACACAAACACCGAGGAATATTCTTTCGTGTGAATATGTCAGTTTAATCCTTGAAAAATAATTAAGGGAACCATAGAGATTTGTGTGCGTGATGTGTATGTGTAGGGATCAGAATGCCTGCTGGTTTCTGCTCATTCTTCAGAAAGTGTTTTAGAGCCCATTGCTCAATAATGTGGCCACAAATCTTGGCGGTTTGATCCATTTGATTTAAAAAATGATGTGCTTCATTCTTCCTCGTACGGCAATTTATCTGGAAAAGGAGCACCGCATTTCAAACGTCGGAAAAGCTAAAGCTTGGTGGGACGTTCATTACGTTAATGGTGTGTGTGAAAGCGATTGGAAATTAATGGTCGTCATTATAATATAATGACGATGATTAAAAGAAAAGCTGTGTCTCTTCAAGCTCATAAATCTCGTTTCTGAAAGGAAGGAAGTTTTGATGAATATGGTTTGTGTCGGTTGGTTCGGTTGATGTTTGGTTCCTTTTCAAAATAAGCATCAGGTGAGGTTCTTATTTGTATTTTCATCCTTCATGTATTATTTTGAGAGGCTTTGTTTGTTTCTGCAGTATCCAAACTACAACTTTATGCCATTGACAATAGAATCGTTGTACCAGAATTATTCCAAGCACACACGCATACACATAAGCAAAGCAATCACTAATCCATGCTTTGCAAATCAATTGATTATACCCCTATGGTTTGGTATGAGGGAATTAGGGGGAGAAAAAATTTTAATGAGCTCATATTAAAAAATTAGAAAAATAGGGTTATAAAATTTTGATAAAAAGAAAATGTAAGATAAAAGAGTAAGCAAAATTAATTTAAAGTTTTTAACTCCACTTATCCAATTTTTTGAATGGAGTTCATCTAAATTTTTCCTCCCCTCTCCTTCCCTCCATTTTCCTCTCATACCAAACGGATCAATCACATACGTCATAGATACTCGGCTCTAATCTCTTACAGAGATCAAGTCACAATCTCTATCAGAAACATCAAATAAACCTTTTAATTCGTCGCAAAGAACACATGTTTATGGTTAAAAAGGCACACATCACCCGTTTTACCTATGCAACAGCCGTGCTTTTATCCTTTCATCGATAGCAACCATTTCTTTAATCTGCTTTCTCATCACACCCTAGCTATATTTACCAGTTAGGAAAAAAAATAAATTGGAATTTTCTTCAATACTTTTCTCAGGAAATTTTTGTGGGTGGTACTGCCTCCTGTTTTCAATATTAAATCTAGAAAATTAATTTGTGAATATTAAAAAAATTAGTTAAGTTAATTATTTATAATAAATATATTTTGGTTTCCCAAACTATTATTTTTAGCTATGTGTATTGGAGCTGCCCTTTAATTGAGAACCTCCTAGTATGTGAAATCAATAGGGGTACTTTAAATAAAAAAAGGTATAATTTTTTTGGGCAAAATCTATTGAGGTATTATATTTAAAATCAAAGCAATCAAATGCTTTGCGTTGACTCTGGAATTTAAAGATTTGATTTCGATCCACGTACGCTTTCAGCACAAGATCACACGCGTTCCATTTTTTCTTTTTTAATTTAATGCACTCGGCTAATTATATTTTGAAGACGTTGCATACCAGTAAACACATTGAGTTTTTGGAGAGAGAGAAGATTTTGACTGTGAATATATAGGTATGGTGTATAGACATATACGGCCGATGGAACAAGCAATTCTTCACGATGAATAAATTCCAATCAATTCTTCCAAGAAATTTACAAATTTGTCGGAAGAAAGAGCATCATACGATTCGGAATTGATTCCGATGTCACGACGCCTCAAAACAGCAAGACGTAATAATATTAATGCACGCATGTCCAGAGAGCAAATCCGAGGAAATCACATGCAATACGTAATTAATTAATTAGCTTGCTAAAGTGATCACAATTACACAAATTTAGGTACTTCACGAGACCTTCAATCATCCAAGTTTAAATACTGTCTGCTGCAAAACAAGTAATATATTTATGATCTGCAATCAATTACCTGATCATCTCTATATATACATCATCATGTTCTCATATTATTGACCCCTATATTTAATAATGCTCCTTTGTTGCTATAATTTTCATATCCATATTCCCTATAGGATCGCTTTCATATTATAGGAAGACCTCCTGTATTTGATTTTGAAGTTGGACTATTCAAACCCCATAACTCCCACACTCTGATATCCCCGTCAAGGCTTCCGCTACAGACTGTGACGACGCCGTTTCCCGCATCCGCGCCGCCTGAAAATGCCACCACTGACTTCACCGGCTTCTCATGACCTTCCAACACTGCTCTGCAACTGTACCCGCCTCCCCTTTCCTTTCCCCAAATCCTCACCGTCTGATCTGCTGATCCACTCGCGATCCACGATCCTTCCACGTTGATTAAGCACAGGATTGCCCCGCTGTGACCCCGAAGGGTTTCCACCAGCACGACGTCGTTCGTCCCCTGCTTCCTCTCCCACACCGAAATCTTACTGTCACAACCCCCCGCGAACAGCACCGTACCGTCGCCGTTCAACGCCAGTGCATTCACGGTTGATTTCTTCTTCTCTAGACTGTTCACCAGTCTGTACTTTTTCACCTTCTCATCCCTCTCCCAGACCCTGATGCTCCCGTCGGCCGAAGCAGTGTACACCGTTCCGTTCCCCGAGACGGCGACGGCGTTGATGGCGTCTTCGTGTGCCTTCATGGACTCCATGCACCGGTAATCGGACACGTCCCAGATCTTTAAGCTCCTGTCCCAAGATACCGAGTACATGAGCCCTTCGTTCACGGCCAAACCCGACACCGTATCGCAGTGCTGAATCCACAGCCTCCTCTTGTGGCGGCGAACGCTGACGTAGTTCTTGGGAAGCATGAAACGACGGAGCTGGTCCTTGACGGTGGGGAGGGTGCAGAGGAGACGGTGTCGTTTGGAGGGAGAGATGGACCACACGCGAATCTTGCAGTCTTGATGAGCGGTGAAGATCTTGGAATCGCAGAAGGCAATGGACTTGACGAATCCTGAGGCGGGGTTGTCGTTGAATGCGTCTACGTGAGTGTAGTGAGAAACATGGAAGACGTTGATTACATTAAGTGAAGCGGCGTACAGAAGGTTCCGGTGGACGGCGAGACAAGTGATGTGAGGTGTTAGGGTTTTGAGAGACGCTAAACAACGGTAACTAAAAGGGGGTTCGTGGGAATGCGAACATGGTTTTTTAACACCGTTGCTGATTCCACTGGACGCTCTCTCTGTGAAGCTCATTTTGGAGTTGCAATGAAGCCAGGGAATTGGAGTTTGAAGAAGCGGGAGTATAAGTAGCAGTTGAGATACGGAGGGAGGGTCAAAATCAGCCGTGTGTTTTCACGTTACATTACAAATACATAGATAATTCAGCAGATCTTGTAAAAATAATATCAAAATAAATCAAGGTCAATGTGGAAGATATATAAAACTTATTGCAATAACATTTTTTAGCAGTTAGAAATAAGTTGTGATTTATTTTAATCTTATGCAATATACTAATGAGCTAAATTGATTGACTGTACAGGATGGCCAAAGAAAGGAATATACGGATACTGCATAGTTTTATATAAATATTTTATAATTAATTGACTGATTGTAGGAACAGGTGGGGAAGCTAAAAGAGGAGCACGTGGCGGGCGGAGAAGGTGAGGAGGTGGGTCTTAGTGGGCAAATAACCAGAGTGGCGGGACCCACCGACGATCCGATGGACCCAATGAATCAGACTGAGCAACATCTCCCATGTACGTTGTACCTGAACCTACTCGGCCTCCCCTCACAACACCAACAAAAAAACCCCCTCAAAAGCTGGGGCCCTTTTCACATGAGAAGACGAGGATTCGAAATACACAGCAAAAATATCAGATAACAACGTTTATCAAATACACCTACACGATAATATTATCATGTTCAGTAACATGTATCAAATAATTAAATGAATAACATATTCTGTATAAGGTACATTTATCTATATATGTGTGTGTGTCCAACCAATTAATTAAAAAGAATTTCCCTTTATAAACTTTTGATACATAATGAAGTTGAACTGAAAACAAACTCACGAGCAAATACAAAAAGTGTTTTATCATTCAAAGCAATGATGGTTGATGTGGGCCGTCCATATTTCGAAATAATGGAACCTCAGATGATAATGAGCTAAGTTGGTGTTTCCAATGCGTGATGATACGATTCCTGTTTTGATGCCCTAGCAATTTCGAAGCATGCCATGCTCACCTCACTACTTCTCTATTATTAACTTGCTTTAATATAACCTTTTCCCGTTGTTTATTATTTAAAAATCCTTTATATATATGTGCCTTTAATGTTCATTCTCCTTTGGCATCGTTTTCGCGGACACTATGTTGTTCTTTTGCTGCGTCGTCGCTCCTCAAATTCTCCTTTTTGCGTTGTGGGTGGTGCCTTTTCTTCCACTAAAAGCTGATCTTTCTTGTGCAGACGCATTATTAGCATCAGCCTAAGCGTAGAGACACGAGTTTAAGGTGCAAGTAGAGAATCCCACCAAAGACCATTATAGTATTAAAACCATGAATTATTATATTGCTCCCCTATTTATGCATAAACAAAGCTTAAATCATGACATCTTTAACGATTTCCCGATTAATAAACTATGGGGATCCAAGTGTTAATATAATTATGTCGAAGCTTGCGTGTGTATAGGGTTATGTGTAGGTCGGGGCCTATAGGTTGATAACGTGTCGTTCTGATATGAATTGTTTGTGTTTAAGACAAAGCATGTCTCCAATGGAATTGACCTAAAAGTATGCCAATTTGGTGGTTCATGGAATGTGGCACACAAGCCTATGTTTGTGTTGTGTGAATATATTTATAATGTTTTTAAAGGCGTTAATTAGATTTTGTTAACAATGCGGTGCGTCAGTTGTGTAATACTGTAATGAACTGCACTTTGGTTGAGTTTCATTGGCCGTAGACCCAAAAAGCTTTTGCGTTTTCTTCCCACGGACGGACGGGAAGGGTTCGTCGTGCCACGTTCCTTGTAGTTTCCGCTTTTACTTTTTTCCGTTCTATATTATGCGTGAAAAATCAAGAATTAATTAACATTTTCCCAAGGAAAAAACTCACGAGAGAAAAACAATTTTAAAAAATTAAACTCATAACTTTAGATGCTATTTTTAATAATGTTTCAATAAACGCACCCTTTTTTGGGGCAAATTTTACTCTTCTTGTTTGGATCCGTTTGAATTTGTTGTAGTGAGGTTGAACTTAAAAACTCTACCCATACTTCTGTTAAATACAAAACCAGCTAGGTCGTAGGAAATATTTAAAAATTTAAAATAGAAAAGAATGAACATTGTGGGACAAGTTTATTTTATTTGTTATTATTCTGAATGGACACACGGCAGCCCGTCAATTAAAGAAGAAGCTGCATTGCTATGATTGGTAAGAGAAGGTGGAGGTTGGGAACAAACTGTTTAAGGTAAGTTAGTTAGTGCGCGCGCTGACTTAAGTGCTGACCACATCTACGGCTTAGGGCGTAGGAGATGCTTTCTATCCGTAGCTACAAGTGGCGGTTGTTGACGCGCTCATTTTTTCCCCCTCTTAAATTAATAAAATGGACCCTCGCTGATTCGGCTTTTTGGAAAAGAAAATTGGTTGTGACAGGTGCCAATTATAGTTTCTACAGACGGTGTAAACTCACAAAAAAACTCAGACTCACACTTAAAAAAGATTCCAGAAAAATATTTAATGTCGTTGGACTATAAACCCCAACTGGCTTTTTTTTTTTAAATGTGCCATGTATTATATAAAAATATAAATCCATTATTATGAATTTTACTCTTTCCACTTTAAAATTTAAGAGATATTTAGATTAATTGTTTTGACCTTCAATATAAAACTTTAATTTTCTTATTTAATATGAGTACAGCTTCATGTTCATTAATTTCATGGTTTTTCTATCTCTCTTCTTCATCTTTGACATTTAGGAGGAGTTTTGCATCTCTCATAAACATTTGACCAAAAGAAAAAAGAAAAAGCTTCCACTCATGTCGAGACAAACAAGCACCCTTGATATAATGAAGGGAGCAAGCGGTAACCTTCATCACGTGTTTATGAGCCCCCAGTCCACTCCCACTTTCTTTTTCTTTTTAACGGATCAGCTTGCAGTTGCTTTGTGTTGATTTTGTGTCAATCAGCTTTTAAAGATTAATCAGGTTTTAAACAGTTCCCGCTCTCATCGCCTAATCGATCAGCTCCTACGTTGTTATGCGAACAAGCCCGCAATTCTACTCCTAATTCCAGTCCGTTCCCAGATTGCGTCAAACGATAGTTAAGTATAGCGCCACTTAACTAACCCAGCAGGGGAAAGAAAATTAACTACCTAACAGAAATTATAGCCCAAAGTATGACCGGGCCCAGTCTCTCAAGACTCCACAACTTTTAAACAGTGGTTTAGGCCTTAAGGTTGGAAGAGATTTACTTCTTATTTCTTCCTTATTAAAGCCATCCGAACATCTAAAATTTATAGCATATTTTTCAACGGTGAAGATTTTTAAATTTCTAACTAAGAAACTTCTGTCATCTACAAAATCAAACAATTGCAATTCAGTGAATTCTCTCTCGTTTCACCTTCTCATCTCTCCATCGCTGTATTATTAATTTTGAACAATTGAGCTTTGGTCTGTATTAGGAGAAGTCATTTAGAAGATAGTTTGATCCATTTTGTAAGATGTTTTGATTATTTTAACGAGTATTAAATATTTTTCTCCGCATATGTTTATATTTAATAAGAATAGTAAGAAAGTAGATATTAATATGGCGTTGGAATTTCATGTGGCTGATAAGAATAATATTAAGAATTATTTGAACTTTATGATAGATTCAATGCGTGTAACTATTTTTATTGATGTGTGTGAATTAGAAACGTGCAGAAGTGTGCCCAGCTCTGCCTTTAGTGGGATCGATCCCACCAAGCAAGCATTTTTCTCAAGGAAGAGATATGCAGTTTTAAATAATCCATTACCTTCTACAGTGCTTTCTCCAATATGCCTAATGTCATTATTCGTAGTTTCCAACACCCTGAACTGTGAGCTCAGTAATAAAAATTACTTGGAACTGAAAGCACGCATAAAAAGAGACCTCTGTGCAGGCATCATCCACAAGAAATTTTGTGGATCTCAACATTTTGATTTGCGCTGAGCTGCACAATAATAAGAAACTTCACACGCTTTCGCATGACTTCGTCGGCTATCATTTTTCTTCCTGAAAATTAGCCTCCGCCTCCTCATATTTCACCACTGTTCTCTCAACCGGCCCCTATAATCTATCAATTTATCTTTCTTTCCTTTTATGATGGCCGTAGAAATTATTTGTCATGCTTCAGTTCTGTCTCGGTGTTAGTTCCTATAATTTCTGGCAGAAATAAGATGTAACACACAAACACACATGTATATTTTGCATGTCTATCCGCAAGCACATGTCAGCAAGATCTGTCCCCGGTTGGATATGGATGAGCGACAAAAAAATTAGAAAAAAAAGCCACACATAAGATATTTATTTATACTTCAGCACTCCACCTTTGGATGTAATTTTTGGACACGCAACCTTAATTAGAAGAGTTACATCTTAGCTGCTTCAAATTGTGAGCACTAATTTTAAGACAGAATTACAGCATAAGGAAGGACTGGCTTGAAAAGAAAATACAAATGTAGGAATTGATTTAAACATTAAGATAAAATAAAGGGAGCCAAGAGAATTAATTCCTTGTGTTCTATTTCAAACACCGGTGATGAAAGTAACGCGAGAGGCTATCCGAGTCTTGTATTGTTTCTGTGGTCAGCAACAATTTTGTGCGAAAATGACGTCTCGGGAATCAGTATAACCTGGACCGGGGCATTAAAACGATGGGCCCATTCATTTAGGCTGGGCTTTTTTTTGGTCGGAATCCTGGCCGAAAACAACTCTCCCATGAAAGAAAATGAAACGGGCAAATTTTTTTTTAAAATCTCTCATTAAAAATTTTATCAGAGAAAATAATCTACATTCTAAAACTGGTGCTCTGTATGTGTGAAAGTTTTATTGGCCAATTTTTCGAAATAAGATTTCGAATAGATCCCACGAACATGTGACATGAATAGATCCCAAGAATGGAAGCTCAAATCATCATTCTTTTTCCTTCAAGAGTGGGGGCGATATATCTGTAAAAAAAATGATTCTTTATTTTCCCTAATCATCCTCATTTTCTCATGGCGATGACATTATTATTGTTATTGCATAAAAAAAGTCAGGAGCAAAATTATGAACCCAATCTCAAGTTTCCCCCATAGAATAATGCTAGTATAATCTGTCACTGAATCCAACAATTCTTTTTCCCCCAGGAAAATATATATATATATATATATGAAGAGCAGAAAAGGGGGCAGAAAGCATGGAAAGTGGAAAGCGTGCAGGGAAAGGTACGGGGGGAGGAGCTGGAGGGCGGGAGGAGTGATGATTTTGTATGATGAAGGGCGGGGGGAGGGGGGTAGCCTTAATAGACACAAAACATGGGAACGGCAGAATATTATTGTTGGTGTGGGTCCCAGGGGCCGAACCCGATGTAGGCGTGTCGATGCGTGAGATGAACGTGAGACTAAATTAAAGGGACAATGCTGAGAATTGGGCAGCAGGACAGGACTGTGAATGAGTAAGTACTGAGTCGGAGGAGGATGAAGAAGAGGACATTCATTCATGCCTCAATGTGAGGTCCCATTGTGCAGCTCAGCCGAAAGTCCCTCCCTTCTCAAAATCAAATCATGTTCAAACCAAGTCAACCCATATGCCACACCCTGTTCCTTACCCCACCCTCCCCCTCCCTCATTTTTATATTCCTCCATCTTCACCCTCCCTTTTTATTTTGAATTTTTCGAAATGTTAGACATTTTTTCTGAATCTTATTATTAAATATCTGGATAATAGATTAATATGATTCAAATTCATGACTATGCCTCTCATCACAGGTGTCCCTTGTCTTATGAGACTCGAGCATCTAACATGTATCGTAATACTCCTCTGATTTTAAATACAAAACCCACTTTCTAGTGTAACTATAAAGTGACTCTTATATTTAGGATATGAGGATTATAATATATTTTGTTTAAACGATTAATTCTTTTTATCTAATACATTTAACTAGTTTGATATGATCTTTTTTCCTATTTTGGGTGTTGATCCAACCCTTTGATTCATTGTAATTATTACTCAATATTTATGTATGTATAAACCTCCTCAGATGAACGGAAATGTTAGTATAGCACATTTTTTTTACCCAAGTTTGCCACTTTAGATGTTTGCCACTTTAATCTCTTCTCTTTCCTAATTTTCTCTTTGATGTATTATGTTGTTGTGTGCCAGTTTATCAAAGCCAGAATGTTAGAAAAAGTAAGGAAAGGAAGGGGGACGGCGTGAAAATACAGAAAAGAAGCAGGGTGGGAGTGCAAAAAGAAAGAGGGACCATTAAGGGAGTAGGAGGGAGTTCTCAGGTCAATAATGGAACACGTGAGGGTGACCGGGGGACAACTAAGCACAAATTCGCTGCCCTTAAAAATACGAATGGATGGGAAGGTGTGAAAGACTAATCTATGGTTGCGAATGCCTAGATAGCGTGGATGCGAGCAAACCAGCCCAAAACCAAAACTGTTCCCACTCTCTCAACTGTGCTAATACCAACAAAAATCCCTCTCAAAAACTGTGAACATTTTAGTAGGGGACGAAGGTGAAAGAAGAATTAAGGCATGTTCATTGGCTTCTTCTTCTGTCTAGCGGCAGATTTTAGTCACTCTTAGACTGAGAAAGAGAGATATTCCTTTCTTGCTGAGGAGGATGGGTGGGGTTACTTCTTCCATGGCTGCTAAGTTGGCTTTCTTTCCTCCGAGTCCGCCGTCCTACAAGCTGGTTAAGGAAGAAGCTACCGGCCTCTTGCTCTTGGACCCCTTTCCCCACCGCGAGAACGTTGAAATTCTGAAATTGCCCACCCGTCGGGGCAATGAGATCGTCGCAATGTATGTCCGCCATCCCCTGGCCAAATCCACCATTCTCTACTCTCACGGGAATGCCGCCGATATCGGGCAGATGTACGAGCTCTTCGTCGAGCTGAGCATCCATTTGCGCGTCAATCTCATGGGGTAATTCAAAATTTACCCTTCCCTTTTTCTCCAGTTCACGATACTTGTCTGATGTATGAATTTCCCAGTCTCCATGCGTGCGCATTTCCGTGTTTCGTTTTGTTGAATTTTCTAGAAACTTTCTTCGTTACCCTTGAGGAGGTACCTTCGATCCTGCGATACTGCCCTTACTAATTTTCCCAAATTATATTTTTTATTTGATGTATTTTGCAAATGACAAATTTACCATCGTCTTGATTAAAATTAGTGCGTTTACTTGACGAAGGCAGGTCGATGGTCCTGTTCAGCCTGGATATGGCTCCAATGTTGATAGGTTGGATAAAATAAACGATTCCTTTGACTCATTTCTCTTAGTTTATTGACGAGCGAATGGGATCGGTTAAATTATGCTTTCTATGTTATCTGGCCTGAGGGCTGAGGATAACTAATGCTTTCCTGTGGTTTCTTTGTGTAGATCTGCTTTGCCTTTAGTCTAAATTGATGAGACCAACCATATCTTTTATGTAATTATTGCTTCATTGGAAGATAATAGCTGAATGTGTGAATGTTAATGTCATACCCCCCCCCCCCGGGGCCAACCAAAAAAAAAAAAAAAACCTTTTGTTTTAATAATATACGCACAAAACAATGTCCATTCTAAATGTATTAATTCTTAACCTAGTTGGAAATTTGCTTGTAAAAATATAGTTAAGTCTAGTTAGATTATTTCAGATATGGAGGTCAACAATTTTGTCACCTATCTAGGCTGTTAAACTTAGTGGATGATTTCCCCTTTGGCAATAAGTACATGGGGCTTTGTCGTTGTATGCCAAAAGTTATGATTTTGAGCTCTATCTCTAATCCTAAAGAATTATAACAAACTTTGAGTAACCGTTGATTGGTTTGACGGCTGAAACCTAATTTATTGTCTTTCACAATCTAGAGTAGCACCACATCTGAAGCACACGTGGTTTTATCACTAACATTCCGGCCAAACGTTACGATTCTGAGCACTATTTTTTCTAACAATAACAATTTGCTCATAATGAACTTTGAGTTAGATTCGATTGATTTGACAGCTTGCATCAAATTTATTGTTTCCTGTGACCTATATTAACATCATATACACCTCATTATGATAAATGGAATTGTAAACCCGAGGGAGATTACTCTTTCTTTGTTGGCAAAGTATACTCCTTGTGTCTCGCAAACAAAAATGGAATTGGAGACCCTAGTTGATTGATTTTTCAATCAATGACGCATGTCCAACTATTTTAAGTGGAACTGCATCAGCTTCTTATTTCAGTTTCCTAAATGGTAAATCTTTGTCTTTCACTGGACTAGGAAAGGTTCTGGTGAGGCAGGTAAAAGCCTCAGGAGGCAGTGATGCTGCATATTTAGCATCCATGGTTGAGGCGGTATTTTTCAGATTGCTCATCCCTGTCGCCACACCCAAAAAAAAATCAATCAAAAAGACCCTTTACAAACCATTTTATGAGGAAGTTGAAAGACTGTACTTGCTTATCAGATGATAGCTCCGTAATTTTTGAAGGAAAAGTTTACCAAGTTGATGTTTTAAATGTTCTTAAACGCTTTTGTTCAATGTTTGCAGATACGACTACTCTGGCTATGGACAATCTTCAGGAAAGGTAACATATTTATGCATTTCTTTATGGTACATTTGATTCATCTTATATCCTAGCAGGCAAATGTAACCTAAAAAAGGCTAATGGATTTTTTTCCCCTACAGCCAAGTGAGCATAATACATATGCTGACATTGAAGCTGCATACAAGTGTCTGGAAGAGAACTATGGTGCCAAGCAGGAAAACATAATCCTTTATGGTCAATCAGTTGGAAGTGGCCCTACCTCAGATCTTGCTGCCCGTTTACCCCACCTGAGGGCTGTTGTTCTCCACAGTCCAATACTATCAGGGTTGAGAGTCATGTACCCTGTAAAGCGCACATACTGGTTTGACATTTATAAGGTCAGATTCTTTTCATTATTATTGATGCTTGATCTCACTTGGTTATGAATTTATTTCTACGTGCTATTATGCGTCTGAATTTAGTTTTGTGCTATTGGTGTGCAGAACATTGATAAAATTCCGCTGGTGAAGTGTCCTGTGCTAATAATTCATGTGAGTCCTGGACCCTTGTTTTGTTGGAATTTCCACTTGCTAATGTTTATAATCTGGATGTTATCATATAGTTTTGGAATTGTTGTCACCAGTACTGATTTAGTCCTGAGGTCATAGTGATGAGTGCTGCCAGCTATAAATTTCTTTCTGGTACAAGAAAACCATGATATGAAATATGACCTCTTGACAGGCAGAGAACAACCCATCCTAGCTTGATAACTAACACTACATCGAGGAATTTGTTTATTGGAGCAGTCTTTAATGGCATCAAAGTGGGAGAGACAAAGGCTTGTGTTGCTCAGATAAACTTAGCTATTTTCTTGAGTATAGTTGTGACTTGTTTTCACATAAATCGCTTATCTCTGATTATTGTTTGTGCAAGATGAGCTAGATAGGGGCTCATACATTATAAGGAACTTGAGAAACTGTGCAGCTTGTCATAATCTTTTTAAATATATATATATATCTATATGTAGATAGATGTAGAGTTAGATTCCTATAGTGGAACTGATATGGCATCATTCTGATGCTTTATTCAGGGGACTGCTGATGAGGTTGTTGACTGCTCTCATGGAAAGCAGCTGTGGGAGCTATGTCAAGAGAAGTACGAACCTTTATGGCTCAAAGGAGGAAGCCACTGTAATTTGGAACTCTATCCAGAATACCTTAGACATCTCAGAAAATTTGTGTCAACAGTAGAAAAACCTCCATCTCAGAGACCAAACTTATGGAGAGGCAAGGATAGAGTTGACCAACCAAGAAGAAGTACTGATTGCTTTGAAGCTCCAAGGAAGAGTACAGACCAGAGGGACAAACCAAGGAAAAGCACTGATAGGACAGAAAAACTGAAACATCATGAACATAAATTTAACAGTGGCGAAAAATTTGACAAGGTAAGGATGTCTTTTGACCAGTCGGAGAGGTCTAGGAAAAATGTGGAGCACCATGACAAGTCCAGGAGAAGCATTGATGTCCAGTTCGAGAGGGCTTGGAAGAGCATTGATTGGCGGGAAAGAATTCGAGCTGGTTGAACGTCCTATAGCAATGGAAGATTGTTGCTGAGGTTTATACATTGGAGGGGGAAGGTGTGAAAGATACATATACAGTTACTTACATTGGGGGGGTTTAACTTATGGTTTGCAGGATTTGTGTATGTTGTTGCAGCTACATTTTAATGTTCATGTAGATTTGATATGTTGGAAGTCGTCATCTTAGTTTTTTCCCCAATTCAAGTGACTCTAACGTTATTTTATTTGAAGAAAGAAAATGAAGTTCCTGATACAAGGTGATTATTAATGCTTTTTATACCTTGCTCTCTGGGATTCTCCCGGCCATTTATGTTTTCTTAGCATTGGCTTTATTTAGATTTGCCAAAGAGGATGTTACACATTGAGAGAAAATATTTTCATGGCTGGTGCCGTTGGTATTCAACAATTAATCGTATTTATTTGTCAATTATTGAGAGCATAAACAAACGGGAAGACTGAACAATGCCCAGTTTCATCGTCAGATAGACCGTGTTTGAAAGGTAACAGGGGAGGGATACTGAATTACATTGCGCTCCTCCCATTCTCTTTTAATTGACATTTTAGCAATATTTTTTTGTTTTTCAATTTCACTTCAGCTGTCATTGTATAATATTGATATACTGCTGAAGCATTTCAGGTAAAAAGTATAATTACAATTAAAATCATGTAAAATGTCCTAGTTACTGAACTTTCCCCAAAAAAAAAAAGGAAGAAAACAAGTCTTCTTCAGTCAATTCGCAAACGAAAAGGGGTTATTAATGCAACGATCTTTTTTTTATTATAATTTATGACTTGATTGCACCTGCTTATTTTAAATTCTTATAAATATTTTTATAAAAATAAAACTCTTTCGCTTTGTCCTTCTTTTTTAGGCGAGATTTCAGTTTGTTCCTCGGCCCATTTTTCTAACCCAAACTTTTGTTGGGCTGGAATTAAATCAGACGTTTTGATAAATTTCGTTTTATACGAGACCTTTGATTTTTATTTTTGGTACAAAAGAAGGCTCAGCCCAAAAAGAAAAACTAACTCAAAGTGGGACTAAATCCCAAACTGTCACGGTGCACAAAGCCCTTCAGATCATCAGGGCACACATCAAAATAAGCCGAGGTATTGATACCTTGATAAAATCATAAAAACATGGTAATTGAAATGTTGAGCCCAACTGCCATGCGTACCAGAAAAAGAAATGTTAAGCCCAAATCAATGGGATTTCGTTGTACCAAAAAGAAAAATAAGAAAATAATTTGACGAAGAAGAAGGCGATCAACTGATGATGATGAAGAGGGGATTTGGTGACGAAGCTTCGATGGTCGTCCGCTATTATCTTCATGGTAAACGCACAACTTTCCAGACTTGGCCGAGCGAAGCGAGATATTTTGGGGTTTCTACCGTATTTCGAAATATAAGTACGCGATTCTAAGTCTTGCCTTACGGATCGCGTTAGTTCAGACCGAGCACAGCATTCTCAATGTGTAAGTGAAATTAGGAGGAACTTAGGGAATAAAACGGTATCTAAATCGCTTTAAAAACATGGAGAAAAACGCATGCACTTGATTCAAGTCGATTTCTTATCGAAATTATAATACTTTATGTTGATTTCTCTAATAGATCTTTCATATTTACTTTTCATCCAATTGAGCAGGTGATATAATGGCTAAGTCTTGTTGTAAATCACAAGAAGATATTGCGAATGAAGCTATAAAGCACGCTTTGAAGGCTCTGCGAAAGCGTCATTTAGCTGAAGAAGGCGCTCATGCTCCGGCTTTGGAAGCTCTTTCCAGGCCTATCGCTTCCCAGGTCCCCGAATTTTATTCATGCTATCGCTAATTGGAATTTTATCGAATTCATAAAAGTTAAGATCCAGCTTCCAATTTAACCACTTGAAATACTGGGAGCATAGTTACTTTTCCTGTTACCATCTATAAACTTGTTGAATCATTGGTTACTACTGGACAGTGTCAGCAGAGAAATAATTTTTCCTTTTGAAAAAATAGAGAATATGCAAGGATCCATTTATTAGAAAAATAAAAAAGATTCCAATTTGCGATGTTTCAGTGCAATATCTCTTCTGCACCAAGATGTTGGTTCTGGATGCCTGCTTCATCGCTTTTTGTTTCTTTTTTTTCTAATTTTCCCGGTTGACACTCTGAACTGAGGAATGCTGCTTTTGAATGTTTAGGCAATGAGAAATCTATCAATGCTTGTCATTGGTGTTTTTGGTGCTATTTTAGCTACTCGGATTATGTTGCTGGGTCAGGTTGAGTTCATTTAAAAATTGGAATGCTTTATTTAGTTAAACATTGCATGTTCTTGTAGGGCTCCGAGTGGAAGGAGAAAGCAGAGAATCTGCAGTTGGAACTTCAACAATGCTACAAAGCGCAATCCCGATTGTCTGAGCAACTGGTTGTTGAAGTAGCTGAATCCAGAGCTTCAAAAGCTTCGGTTCAAGAGAAAGAGGCTGCAATCAATGATCTACAAAAGGAGTTGACTGAATTCAGGTTGATTTCTATTCTTTCTATGTGTTAATTTTTGTAAAGTCTAGTTGTTTTGTTCATGCTGTTGCACAATTGATTGCAACTTAAATAAATGTTGCAGGGATGAGAGCTCTCAATTAAGGAAAGACTTGGAAGAAAAGATTAAAGCTCTGGAACTGGTTATTAGTGAGAATGCAGAACTTAAAGCACAGTTGGAACAGATGATTGTCAAAGCCAAGAATACTGAGGCTGAAAACAAGATGTTAGTTGACCGGTGGATGCTGGAAAAGATGAAGGATGCTGAACGCCTCAATGAGGTATAATTTATTCGTTCTCCATGTCTTCTTTTGAGAGGAGATGGCTTAGTGTTTCTACACAACTTTTTGAGGAGGAATTTGGCTTTATCATTTGATTGGGTAGCAACAGTCAAGTGTTGTGGGTACATCAAAGGGTATGCGAGCAATAAGCCTCTCTCAGGATAATTGTATTATAATTGGCTTATGTTACTACTGTAGTTGTTAGCTTGATTCCATCTCTGTTGAATTACCTCCAAACTGGTTAGGCCCTCTGCCCCTTTTTTTTTTTTTTTAGGTGGGGATTTGGGAGGGGGGTTCAACTTGACTCGAAATTTAGACCCTGCGTGATATAGTTGAATCAATTTGATATTCATGCGGCGCATCCTTAAACTGTGGTGCTGATAATTTTAGCTTGCAGGGTTTTAAATGCTTCCTTGCTAAATTGAGTATCTTATGTTGTTATTTTTATCTACTTAGGTAAATGCACTGTATGAGGACATGGTTGAACGGCTAAAGGCCAGTGATTTGGAAAAACTAGCCAAGCAGCAAGTAGATGGCATAGTTCGACGAAGTGAAGAAGGTGCCGAGTTCTTTCTAGAGTCAACTAACCCCTCCACGTGCAAATACAGGCTCCAAGCCCATGAAGGTGGCTGTGCTTCCGCATTGTTTGTGTACAACTCCAGTAAATTGATTACTGGGGGACATGATCGGTCAGTTAAAGTGTGGGACACTAATACAGGATCCTTGAGTTCTAATCTTTATGGCTGCCTTGGCTCTGTCTTGGATCTCACAGTTACCCATGACAATCGATCTGTTATTGCTGCTAGCAGCTCAAACAACTTGTACGTGTGGGATGTGAATACAGGCCGGGTTCATCATACCCTCACTGGTCATACAGAAAAAGTGTGTGCTGTTGATGTCAGCAAGGTTTCGAGTCGCCATGTAGTCAGTTCGGCACATGATCGAACTATCAAAGTTTGGGACTTGGTGAAAGGGTACTGCACCAACACAATAATCTTTTACAGCAACTGTAATGCTCTTTGCTTCAGCATGGACGGACAGACCATATTTTCTGGTCACGTTGATGGAAATCTTCGGTTATGGGATATTCAGTCTGGAAGGCTACTTAGTGAGGTTGCTGCACATTCGCTTCCAGTCACTTCTATATCTCTTTCTCGGAATGGAAATGTTGTGTTGACCAGTGGAAGGGACAATTTACATAACTTGTTTGATGTGCGGACTATGGAGGTTTGTGGCACACTGAGAGCCACAGGAAACAGAGTGGCTTCTAATTGGAGCCGCTCGTGCATCAGTCCTGATGATAACTATGTGGCTGCTGGATCTGCCGATGGATCTGTTTATATTTGGTCTGTATCCAAGTCTGATATTGTCAGTACTCTGAAAGAACACAATTCGCCTGTGTTGTGTTGTACGTGGAGTGGACTTGGAAAACCCCTTGCCTCAGCTGACAAGAATGGGGTTGTTTGTGTCTGGACATGATGGGGTCGTGTTTATACGAATGCACTTGTTCATTAGGAAGTGGTTTCTTTTAACTTTTATGCTCAGTTTTCAGACTCGCCAGCTCAATTCTTTTCTCAAAAAAATCATGTATGTTCATAAACTGTATATCATTCAAAACTTGGAATTGGGGATGATGTAAATATTCATTGCAACTACAGTAATCATTCAATAGCTCAACAAAGCATGGATTATTAATCGATATATTAAGATTATATATTATTATTCCTTTACCGTTAATATAACTTCAGTATATCATCGAAACAATTTGAAATTAACATAAAATGGATACGCGGGGGGGGGGGGGAGCTTGGCAAAAGCTGGGTAAATACGGGGTGCCTGTCTTTTGAACTGTAACCCTGGCTGCTGAGGCGATCATAACGAAGAAACATATTATGGGAAGAAAAGGAAGAATCTTTTTTTCTTTTTTCTTTTTTTTCCTGGGAGAATTGGATTGAGAAGCAAATAATTAAAAGTTATGAGGCTTTTGGGGAGGAGAATCGTAGAGGGCTCCTCAAATGGTTCGAAGAATTCGTGTGCAGTTGAAACTCTGAGAATTGTCAGTGTGTTCTATTATATTAATAATACCTTTTGGAAAGACTTGGACCTGAAGAACCCGACAAGCGATGTGCTGGTCTTTCCACCGAATGTGGACTTGTGCTTTGAGAATTTGGGGTAACGCTTGTGGGTTTGTGATATCAGATGAAGCATATCCGTTTAAGGATGAATGCAATTAAGGCACGCGACCCATTTGGTCGTTTTCCATGACACACCTCAATCCGAATCCCTTGCCTCTGACATAACATGGCTCTCCTTGTACTTCACTCAGAAGGCATTGCATTGCTTTATTAACACACTTCCTTTATTTAATCTAAAATTTCTCATTACGTTAAGTTAATGCAATTCTTCACCACAAGCAACGGCTTCGCCCTGCAGTCAAATGTCTGTCAGTGTGAAACTATTATTATAATATTGTCCCTCACAGTAGCTTCTACACAATGGAAGTTCTGATAACCAACTTCTGATAACCATTTTTGGAATATCGGAATAATTAACTAGAAGCCAAAACAGTGAGTTTTACGTTTACAAGGAAGCTTATATCTATATTTAATAACTCACCCATAACACTTTTGTTTTCCATGTTGAATAAAGCAAAACTGAATGTGAAATGAATGGAATTCAATCAGTATTAGAAATTTGATTACTTCATAACTGTTCTAAATGCACTTTTTAGATCCATAGTTTCCATATCAATGATCAAAACTTTTCTGAAGTGTATATGCATTTATGAGAAGGCTATGATGCACTTGCAACGCATATCACACTATTCAAAACCAGACGAAACCATGCTTTAGCACCCCTTCTCTGCCCACCCTGCTGCTTCATGTAATAGCGTGGTGGGCATGCCAACGAAAGATGATCCTTCAAGCTCACAATGCTTCACATATGGCAAAACTTCCTGTATTATTTAACACATTGAAAGGGATATAATATTCATTTCTGTAATAAAGAAAATTGCTTCGTTCATTAAACTAAACCAAACACATCCTTCCTTGTACTTCTAGAGTGCCAGCCTTAGCATGTTGTCAATTATAACACATTGTTGATTCCCGTAAGGATCCTCTAACTCCGTCTCCTACCTCTTATCCTATTTCTCTATATAAAGCATCTTCACGCTATGTGTGTTTCCCCTCTAATCATCTTTTCCTGAATTGATATTCGAAGCATTATGGAGATGAAGAAGCTCTTGTGGGTTGCCTTATCACTTGCCTTGGTTCTCAAAGTGTCTGAGAGCTTTGATTTTCACGAGAAGGATTTGTCGTCGGAGGAGAGCTTGTGGGATTTGTACGAGAGATGGAGGAGCCACCACACAGTGTCTCGGAGTCTTGATGAGAAGAAGAAGCGATTCAATGTGTTCAAAGCCAATGTCATGCACGTGCGCAACACAAACAAGATGGATAAGCCGTACAAACTCAAGCTGAACAAGTTTGCTGACATGACCAACCATGAATTCAGGAATGCCTATGCTGGATCAAAGGTTAATCATCACAGGATGTTCCGAGGCATTCCACGTGGCAATGAAACCTTCATGTACGAGAATGTTGGTAGGGTTCCTCCTTCTGTTGATTGGAGGCAGAAAGGTGCTGTCACTCCAGTCAAAAATCAAGGCCAATGTGGTAAGCATATCATTGAAACATTCTCAAGTATTTATGTAATTGCTTTTTGATTTTTATGAATGTGATGAGAATCTTTTTATTGGTATAGGTAGTTGTTGGGCGTTTTCTACAGTAGTAGCAGTTGAAGGAATCAATCAAATCAAGACACACAAGTTAGTGTCATTGTCTGAGCAAGAGTTAGTTGACTGTGATACTGAACAGAACCAAGGATGCAATGGTGGATTAATGGAATATGCCTTCGAGTATATCAAGAAAAAAGGTGGCCTAGCAACAGAAAAAGATTACCCTTACCTGGCCGAAGCTGGAACTTGTGATGCGTCAAAGGTCCACACACACAACTTCGTTTTCCTCAAGTTTGATTCAAAATACGTTTGACTAATAATAATAATCGTAAAACTTACGAGGCTACGTTTGCTGATATTGCAGGAGAATGACATTATAGTTTCCATTGATGGGCATGAGAATGTTCCTGCTAATGACGAGGATGCTCTGCTCAAAGCCGTAGCCAACCAACCTGTATCTGTAGCCATTGATGCTGGAGGCTTTGATTTCCAATTCTATTCAGAGGTAGATTTCATATATATCTTCAAATCACTGAATGTTTGAAACATACTTAGGAACAACATGTGCTTGAAATTGGACAAACTTAATGTTTTCATGGGATCTTATGTATTCTAGATCAAAAACAAACGGTTCCTAAAATTGATGAGTGAAATGATTGCAGGGAGTATTTACTGGAGATTGTACAACAGAGTTGAATCATGGGGTGGCAGTCGTTGGGTACGGGACGACTGTGGATGGAACCAAATATTGGATAGTGAAGAATTCATGGGGACCAGAATGGGGAGAAGGAGGTTACATCAGGATGCAAAGAGGAGTATCAGACAAGGAAGGCTTGTGTGGCATAGCAATGGAGGCTTCCTACCCCATCAAAAACTCTGCCACTAACCCAACACCACATTCATCCTCTCCTAAAGATGAACTGTAGAACAAGTTCAGCTCTGACGTTTAATTGTTTGTCGTGTGTTAAGATGTTGCCTCACTCAAATTTATCAATTCAATAATATTCATGTATTTTACCTTTGTTGTGTTTATGTCGTCATTAATACAAATAGCTTGCCTATTCAAAGACTCGTCTCTGTATTTGCTGAACATTCTTAATAACTACTGTTATGTCCGTATCCCACTATATTGAAGTCAAGACCCATCAAAGTGATCTTCTCTTCATAATAATTGTTTGCGCTTCACAATCCAAGTAAGAATACAGAAGGTTATAGATACATTGAATATGAAATTTTATTTGAGAGGAAGACAAAAAATATGAGGAGAAGGATAACATACCCTTCTCAGAGAAACTGAAAAAAAAAAAAAAGGATATGAATAGAGGTGTAAGAAAATTCTCATCCTTTTGCATGTCAAACAAGGAGTATATTCATAGGGATTAAAGGGTATTTTTGCAATAAGTATCCTAAATTATTAAGTGGCGTAATCTGACCTTCAAACTTAAAAAAGTTGCAATGTGATCCATACCATTTAAAAAAAAAAAAAAAGGAAGTAAATCTCAGTTAAAAGCAAACATAGATGCGTTTGTAGGCTACACACCACACAATTAATAGACGATTGCTCCATTTTAACAGTAAGAGTAATACTGTAGCATTTTTTAAATTTGTGTTAATGTTGCACCATTTGATAGTTTAGGATAGCCAGTACACTTGTGAGATAGTTTGAAGGCAAAAATACATTTGTAACCCTGTTAATAAAGCTATGCATAGTGAAGCACTGAAGAATCACAACTCTAGATCATACGTTAGGGCAAAGCAACACTAGGAGAACAAGAAAATCTTATAAAACCATGCCAGGCATGTCAGAGAAGGGAATTTTGTATAAAACTATGCATAGACCGAAGAAACTCAACCCTATCTTATAACCCATGCGAGGGCAAGGAGACTATTAAAATGTGAACATATTATTTCAACCGCGGACACCAGAGAATAATGCAACCCTTGCTACTACCATGATGTTTTTAGTTGTATTCTGTTCCTGAACTCAAATGTATCAAAAGAAATCGCTCCAAAGGACATGTCCAGTGTTCAACCAGAATTCCAAACAAGTTATTCCATAAGTTGCTGCCTGATGATGATAAATTTAATCCCCCACCCCCGCCCCAAAAGAAAAAAAAAGAAAAAGCAAAGAAGAGAGGAATAGGAACAAGAAAAGAGGAAAGCGCATCTGTACTAGGCTGGCAAAACAGAAATATCTGAGGCAACAGCTGTGTAAGGTCTGCAAATACACACAGAATTTTTGAAGAAAACAGATTAAGGTGCTGTTAAGGTGAGCAATTTAAAAGGAAAAACTTGGTGCACATGGTTCTTCTTGTTACTCTGAGCAACTCCTAGTTTGAGTTATGGCTGGGAGAAAGAATTTAGAGAGGATCTATGCAAGGATTTTGAACAGTTAACTGTGGACTTTTACCATAAGATAAGGGCAGTTTGTACGGTCTGAAAATTTTACTGCACAATTGGAATTGATCCGGGATTGCTTTGGGGTCATTTTGTTATAGCGGGGCATTTCACCATTATCGTGCAGTACAGCAGTACAGGAGCAGAAAGAACCGCTGAGCTAACACCTAGATAGGGTGTTCATGGGCAGGGCTAGGTAGGGTATGCCCTTTGCCCGATGCTGGCCCGAAAGATAAGCGGCTGCATTTTGCAGCCCGCTGCCCTGCCCTGCCCTACCCATAAAAGCCTTAACCATTTTTGAGCTGGGTAATAATGGGCTGGGCAGGGCAGGCTTCTAACCCTAAATAGTAATATCTTGGTGAAAAATATTTTAGTTGAAGTAAGGGTATCTTATAATAATTATAAAGAAATAAATACTTGAATAAACAATAAATTCAACAAATCAATAACTTTGATTTGTCTTAAATTGATATATCTTTTAATACAACACTAAAGTGAGTTTGTTTTTGCATCTTTACAAGACAACCAACAATGAAAACAAACTCAAAGATACTAAACCAGATTAGAAAAACATTAAAAAGATACTAAAAAGGAAGAATTACACATATCACTAAATGTATCTAGGGCAAATAGAAGAGGGGAGAATAATATATATTATTACATATATTATATATCATTATAAGTATTTTTGACTAAAAAAAGAATTATAAATATATATATCACAGGCAGGGCAACATACCGTGCCCGCAGTTCAGCCCTGCCCATAATATGCCCAGCCCAAAAATGCTCTTTTTTTTTTTTGCTGTTTTTTCTCGGGCTGAGCAGGGCCATTTTTTCACAGGCTCGGGCACGTACATTGGGGTAGGGGGCTTGATGAACACCCCTACACCCAGAGGTACATAAAAGAAGACTTCAACTAAATTTACTGATACAAAACCCTTCTGGCAGAGAGTTTTGAGTCGAAATCTATATAACGTGACGTGACAGCGAGTTGAAGAAGAAGCGGCCCCCTTTCATCATAAATAATTAAACCTTTCCTATTAAATTGTTAATATGAATATCAGTTACAACCCAAAAAAAAAGAAAAAGAAAAGTAGCAATCTAACATGGGCTCACCTTAAGGTCCAGTCCAATAAGCCTGCTTATATTGGACCATAAGAGTTCCTATCCAGCAGTAGGGAAAAAAAGATTTTTTTTTTTTTTAAGATCACTATTTGGCATTGGGGAAAAAAACAGTGGCGGTTTTAAGTCGCAGACTTCAGTGGAAAGTTCTAAAACCTATGCCGCCCACCGCGGGCTGGATGCAACAATGATTGCGTGGTTATGATTCATCAAAATTTATTCATAATGATTGAATGATAAGAAGTTATAATACTTAGTAACGCGTAAAGACAATAATTAAGTAATGATGAATTTATTATCTTAACAAAGAATATGAAGTATCTTTTAGCGTGGCTAACAATTTACTACTAATAAAATTAATAGTTGATCACAAATAAAAAAATAAAATTCGTTAGCTGTTAGATGTTAGTTTACAAATTCATAAGTACTAAAAATTTTTAAATTACACTGAGTTTAATTTTTATAATAAGAAAAATGAAAAAAAAAAAACTGTCCACCTTATAAGATTTTCATAATCTCTTGCTGAGTAATATGATATCCAAGTTAACGTTTGACATGATAGGGGAAAATAGCTCTAGAATACAAAATATTAAAAACAAATCATAATTATTAATTTACAAAAATGATTTTTGACTTCCTGAATGACATTAAACTATAAGATTATATTAACTTATTATTACGTTTTACAAAAATTTATCTAATATATATGTGCTGAATTTTCTGTCCAAATTTTGTTTTGTTTCTGCCAACATAACTTTCACAGTAAGATAAATGAAATACTCCTCCGGTCCTAAATGTAAGACCCTTATACTAGTGTGTATAAGGGTCTTACATTTAGGACCGGAGGAGTACACACACTTCATATCATCTTGTTTAGTTGTTTTAATAGGAGTCGAAGACTGCGAAGGAGAAGAAGAAGAATCTGATGCCGTCTTGGAGGGAATCAAATGGAAGGCTTCATACTCACGCGCGCAACAACATCCTCTTGTTATTTTCTTTTCCTTTTCCTTGTTTATTTTTTTCCCCTGTCATTTCATGGCATTAAATATCATTTGAAGAAATCTTGCAGATTTTTTTAGGCCTCAAACCCTAAGGGGGGGGTCCCACTCCTTCGGGTCCCTTTTTCTGTTTTGGTACCAAGGAAAGGGAACGGACCAAAAACGCTTTGATTTAAATAAATAAAAAATTAGAGTTAAAATCTTGGGAAAATTCCAAAAAAAAATTCTTGAAATATAAGAAATTTCAGATTTGATCCTAGAATTTCGAAAATAACAGAAAGGATAAGTGACTCAATCTATCATTTGTAAAATTAAGACGAATTGACAATTTTGCCCCTAGCTAAGCAAAAGTAAGTAGTTATTCTCTAAATAAATCTAGGTAACGCTTACACTGTTCTAGTGATTACAAGATTAGTTGTAGTTAATAATAAAGTACCTGACTATGAAAAAGTGAGTAGTTATTCTCTACACGAATCTAAGTAATGCTTACAATGTTTTAGTGATTACAAAATTAGTTGTAGTTAATAACAAGACATCTGACTATGAAAAAGTGAGTAGTTATTCGCTACACAAATCTAGGTAATGTTTAAACCTTTATAGTGATTCCTTAAATCATTGTAGTAAGTAAATACAGATGAGGGCAAAGTTGTCAATTCTTCTTGATTTCACTTCTATCATTTTCGAAATTCTATAACCCAATTTGGAATTTCCTATATTCCAAGGGCCTTTTTTGACATTTTCCCTAAAATATTTTAATTAATTTTTTCACTATTTTATTTTTCATTTTTAATTAAAATTTTATAATCATATTTTTACAATTTTTAAAATCAAAATTATTGAAATTTCTCCTCTGTCTCTCCCCCTCTCCCCTCCCCATTTTTTGTTAATATGTACATCCAAGAATATCAACAGCGGCAAGCACGAACTGTTTGTGATTTTATAAAAGTTGTGCCATAAAAATGAGCGGTGGTAATTCACTGGGGCAAATCATGTTTAATCTCCTAATACAGTTCCTCTCTTCTGACGCAGAAAGCTCATCAAGATATTTTTTTTTAAAGTGACATCTGCGATGTATTTCTTTCCTCCCTCATCCCAACGAGCTGCCAATTAGAATTAAGGAGAAGATTAAGCCATAAAAATAATCATCACGTACATCATCTCCCATAAGAAAGACAAATCAATAGGTCATATCATAATCAAGAAAGAGAAGCCAGTGTCACGAGCTACGGACATTTTTGTGGTTGGCAAAAAAAGACCACAGATATTTTTGTGTGAAATCGTTCGATTTAACCCAGATATTTTTTTTCACATTCCGATTTCCATTATTAATGCAAGTGGGCCAATTTGACATTTTGACTAGTGGCGGAGAGCAGAAACAAATTTAAGGAGGAACGTACCTGATCAGACAATGGCAGCCAACTGGATGCTCGACTCCATCAATCAATATAAATTTAAAATATCACCATTAGTTTTTAATATAAAATCTAATTAATTATTTTAAAAAATTAAAAAGGTTAGTTAAGTTAATTATATATAGTGAAGAGATGTTTTTCTTAAAATGTCTTTATTAATAATGTGTATTCGAATTAACATATGTAACTATTACAAAGATTGCTTGAGAAAAGATAGATAAATACTAAAAACAAAATAGGTTAGATTCTTATATTTAAGACCAAATTAAAAGTTAAACTAGTTCTCATATTAAAGACTCAAAGTAGTATTTGATAGCTGAAAGTATCAAGCAAAAGGAAAACATTTCAAATATATAAAGTATAATCTATACACACACACATATATATGGTATAATATTAGGGCATGCTGTGGCCCTAATTGATGCTCACGAATGAAACACTCATAATTAGCTAAACTGGCTTTAGTTCATTGATGGAATCCGATGCTAATGCTCCCTAGTACTGGCGAACATTGGACCTCCGTTGCACTCAAATGATGGCTGTCCATTGGACATGATCTCTCAAAATCGCACAAAACAAATCACCCATCTGAATTCCTTTTGCAACACCTTAATTAATTAATTTGGTATGTGAACCCTGTGTGTGTTTATATATACACAAACATGCGTGTGCATGCGTGCGTGTGTATGAACTATATAAAGTATAAAATCAAACTCCAATGAAGTTCATCATTGCAATTCCTGCACCGAATTGTTGGTAGGCCTCTCTAGAAAAGAAGACACAAGCCCCGTAGAGTGTCACAATGTATAATTATGCTGCCCAATAAAACCTGCCTTTATTTCCAGACAGTTGACCCATACACATTCAAACACTTGATCATCTGCTCTCCGTCTTGAACATAGACCCGTCACAGCGATGATCTTTGAATAACTGAGTATTCGATTTTGAGAAGAGTACTGTTTCGTAAAATATAAAAATGATTATTCTGATTTTTTTTAAAAAGGAAATGAATGGAAGAGAAGGGGGGGGGGGAGAATTTTTCTCGTTTAGCGATAGCCTGAAGTGTGTCGCATGGCTGCCTTGCTTATATTACATCGACCGGGAGAGAACAGACAAAGTACATTAATTACAATAATTTACTCATACTGCCTCTTCTTCTGGTGGCCCATGGATTAACTGATTGATGGTTTTCTACTAGAAAGCAAAAGGTAAAAAGGAACGCACAACAGGAGCCACTCTATTAAAAAACCTGCTGCTTCTACAGAAAAACAAACCAGACAGCATAAACTCATAGGAGATGAAAGAACAAGTGAAGGGCATTGACGCTATAAACGGCCCTATATTTTACACAATTATTCTCATTTTAATTTGAAACTTTTAATCGCATAATTGTTCATGTTTATTCTAATTTCATCATCTCTCTTCCTCTTCGGCAAAGAGAGTGTAGACATGACTCTAGCAGAGGCCACTTTTCTGGCCAGTAGTTTCCACCTTGGATCGTCTTTCCTTTTCTCTTGCTGCATTTTCATTTGCATTTCCCTGTCAAATTTCCCACACGAAGACGTTAGCTTAACTTATGTTACCAAGTAGACATATATCATTCACAACTCATATGATGTAAAAAAAAAAATCACAAGACATGTTGCCAAAAAAGAAAAAGAAAGAAAGAAGGAAATCACGAGAATGGACCAAAGGTTCATAAAAACAGAGATATTTTCGTATGCGATATTTAAGACTAAATATATGTCCATTTAATGTTTGCTCAATTTCTAATAAAAAATTACACATAAAAAATTTTAAGTACAGAGTAAATTACGAAAATTATATATTTATGCTGTCCTTATTAAAAAAACCGACCATGACACAACATTTTAACTTTCTCCCTTGACATAAGGACAAGGATATTAAATTAATTTTCCAACTAGCGAGCAAATCTTTAAATTAATCTAACAACACGGTGACATGCAAAACAATTGTGTTCGTTAAATATCCCACTTGTGCAGGCAATAGATAAAAACATGGCCTAACTTTGCCACTTGTTTTGGATGATTCACAGATATTCACCCTTATTTTAATTTATGATGACACGACCCTCCACTGGTGGAATTTTGTCACCCGAGCTGCCCACAGTGGAGGGTCCTATTAATTTGTGTGATTTTTATTGGCGTTGCGAAACGAACTGGGAAGACAAAGCACATATAATCGAGTCCAGCTATATCTGGCTGTGATGAAGATGACAATTACAGTTAAGACCACCAGACAGGTTAAGCTTATGGAGACTATGACAGGCTAACTTCTGCTTCTGATCAGAACAACATCAGGAAGGCAACAAATTAGCCAGTAGTAGCAGTAGTAGGAGGAAATTATAACAGCCAAATAGTAACAAATTAACGTAACACTTGATTTTAACGCGATCCAGTCAATTATATTGTAGGGTTGAGGTTACAACCAGTGGAACCTGATTTGTCTGTTCATCACACGAAAACGATTTTGAAGACCGTATTAGTCGGATACAATAACTTAGTATGCCTAATTAAAAAGGGAATTTAATTCCCAGTTGTGTTCCTCCAGCTAACTAGCCTTCTATCATCCTATTGTTTAATGGGGAAAAAAATCAAACCGAATCCATGACTTTCTTGAGCGAAGAAAAACAACTCAGGAAATCAACTAATCAAGAAAACAAAACCCTGAACAAAGAAATAAAATATGAATCCTGTGTCTTTGACTCATTTCAATCTCAACTCCTAAGGATCGGCTGTACCTCGACCGGTCTCATGTTAGATATGATATTCTATTCACTAATTTAGGGGCCGCTATCTCATGACAAGAGTCATAAGCCTATATTCCGACCAAACAAGAGAAAAAGGAAAGTAATATATCTTTCAGCCTTCAAAGAAGGGGTAGAAAAGAAAAACAATTCTTCTGGTCAAAAAAAGAAAAGGAAAACAATTCTAATAAGAGAACCTTGTGCCAAAATATTTATTTATTTTTTAACGTGCTTTCATTTTCCCTTCCACCATGTTTTTTTGAACGGAATAATTAAAAACAAAAAAAAAAGCACAGAGAGAGAGAGAGAGAGAGGAAGTTTGTTTGGGGACCCGTTGAATTAAAAAAATACCTGCAAAGAGGAACCTTGCAAGAATGGGTTTGCTGGCAAATGCAGGAATGAAGTCGGAAGAGCTGCCACATTCGCTTGCAGCGTAAGCACCCTCCGTTCATCTTCTTATTACACGTAGCAAAGTGCTTGATTAAGAGCTGAAGCCCGTGACACGTGGCGAATTTGCTGCACGGCCTCCTGTCTTTCTGGAGCTCCACGCCGTAAGGCCCAACGTCGGTGCACCCTTCGGTGCATATGTGTTCTAGACACTCCATCGCCTCGCTCAGCTCTGCGTACAACCTCAGCTCCTCCCTCTGCTTCTTCGATTTCTTCTTCCTCTGTTTCATTCCCGTTGCATCGCTCATATTAATCTTGGAAATTCTCCATTAATTCATACAGATGAAACAAAAAGGAATTTGGAATTTACCGATTCGTCCTCATCCATGAACCGGAGGATGTCGAGCTCAAGCCATGGGTCATGCTTCTGCAAGAATTTCCAGCCCTCTGTCGCTTCCACAGATTTGAAGTGACTGGTGAGTAGCTTCATACACTTGATGTAAAGATCGGGCGCGTCGCAGAGCCTAGCGAGTTGGAGCAAATCCACCACATTCTCGATCGTTAACCGTTCGGCAAGCACCTTGATGCATCTCTGCTTCAGTTGTGGCACCAAATACACGTGCGACAATGCGAGCAGATGAATCCCATACTTCTCCATCTGCTCATCCGCGCACCTGCATCGGTCATTCAGGGATATCTCAGTCATTTCGTAACACCGTTCATTATTTTGTGGCGGAAATCGAGGAGAACGAGTGAACAGATGACAATCACCGTTGTAGCTATCACCAACCTGGAACAATAAAGGAAGCCGAGAAAAGCGATGACGGCATCGCAAGGAACACCGAGTATTTGAATGATTCTCTCACAGCTCCGATGCTTGCGTGGCTGATCTATGATATTCTCCAAAACCGGCGACACTGACGCCTTTGCAGCAGCAGAACCGAAAAACAGAAGATCAGCGAAAACCAGTTAGCTGATTAGATTCAAAACCGTAATATATTAAAGAATTTTGATTAAGACTAGCTTCAATTAATTTGAAGAGAAAGAGAGAGGAGTACCAGAATGCTAGTGTGCGCGGGAATGCGCGCGCCACTGGATGTGTGAATAAAAACATCAGGTTCAGGCAAGACCCGGCTGCTCAGGTAGTCGATGCCGGCGGTGGGAGTAATACAGAGAGCATCGGTCGGCGGGATGGTTTTGACGGCCATTTTTGGATGTGCTAGGAAGAGAGCGTGAGGGGAGGGGGGGGGGTTATGTTACGACTTACGAGGCGTAAACGCTGGAATGGAGGCTTTAGGCATCTGGTCGCCACAGCAGGATCAGGGATTTATATGACGTCCAGCCGTAGGTGCGGTGGATTATGGATGACGCGGAATGTTCAGGTTCAGCGGAACAAGAGTCATTGTGACTCTGTGCGTGCGTGCCGACACGCGCTAAGCACATACGTCATTTTTTTTATTAAGCACGCACCTTTTTTTGTTTAAGTCTAAAGATGATAAGATTGGACGCGGGGATTAGTCTTATACTATTATTTTCTTTAAAATAATGACTCTGCTTTTTTTACATATATTTAAAATTAATTCCACAAAAAGCTAAATAGGATATGTTTTAACATTCATATATTATCAACATACAAAATTCAAAAGGTAAAATGAAAAATTAAAAATGAGCTGGATCAAGTTATGTGCTTCTATTATGTACAATTTTAAAATATTACATTTATATCTATATATATAAATTTTTATATATTGTATTGAGTGGTTAACTTTTTGTAACATTATCAGTATCCAGTGAGGTAAATTCGGGCGTGTGTATTGGGGTCAAATGTACGGATAAATTTAAAAAATGCTGTATATAATGTAATGGTCTGACGGGATCAGTGAACAGACGTAAACACCAAACATTTTGAATTTGTAGAAAACAAGTATGGATTAAACAATTCAACGCAAGCTCATAAATTGCAGGGAGAATGAACAGAGTTGTGGGGGTGCCAAGGGAAGCAGTGTGAAGCGTTAGAAATTTGCTATCTTTATTTCTGTCTCAGCAAATTCTTTTTTTTCCGCAAGGGATCGTGATGTCTTTTTATGGAATCGCTGGTCTCTTTATTAGCTCTTATTTGTGGTGTACAGTTTCGTGGAATGTAGGTAGTGTAATGATTCTGTTTTGGAAAGTGTCAAGCGTGACGAATTTGACCATAGCTAATTGCTGGGAGACTACAGCGGAGGGAGAGGCGCGTGGGCGAGGAATGATATATGTGTGCTTCGTTTCTTGTCTCATGAAAAAAATCATCTATTGTTGGCACAAAAAAAGAAAAAAATCATTTATTATTAAAAGATTGGTTAATACTTCCTATTATTATAAGGCTTTATTTATAGTCTAGATCTTTTAATTAGGACAGAAAGTAGTATTATCCAAAGATTTGTGATTAAATGTATTCTTTAAAAATCAGTTTGGTAAATTAAAAATTATTTAAATATAATGAAAATTATGTAAAATTATAATTACTAAAAACATGAGTTCTGTACATGATTAATTAAGATTTAATTTGATCTGTTTAATAAATAAATTACAAAATAAAAAATAAAAAATATAGTAATTCACCAAGTACTGCATCACTGATCTCAAACTAATTATCCATCACTTATTTTTTAAAATTTCTTTATTAACAAAACAAATATTTGGCCTTACCGATGATAAAACACAACAAAGCTGGTATAATAAAGTCTTCAACCGAGGCCGTAATAAACTATCCCCAGGTAATACGGAAACAGAGAACGTGAAAATATGCCATAACACCAAGCATTAAAAGCAGCCTCCAACCCGGTACAGGACGGTTGTTGAAACTCAATTTAATTATGCTATCTCGGGTTTTAACATGAGAACTAAATAACTACTATAAAAATATTAATAAAATTAATTAAGTTTGTTATTTATAATTAATGAGTAGTACTATTATTTATAATAAATAGGTATTGTTATTCTTAAAACACAAACTACCATTTAATAAAAACTTATTAACATGTGTGATTACCATATAAAAATTAGTTGGTGATAAAATAAATAAATATAAGAAAAAATAAATCAAAATATTATATTTATGACTAAATTCATAACTAATTTTTTTTTATAAAAGTGCAATCCAAACGTGCTTATTAATATAGAGAATTGGAAATGGCAGGGACAGGGTTAATTAATTTAGGAGGAAATATGACGCGGAAAAGATGAAGGACCGACCAGTGCATACCGTGCATTGTTCTTTAATTTGGGTCCGGGAAAAAAAGGGGGGTTTGGTAGGCCACACGTCATTGCTGTGATTTGGAGATTTTTAAACCATTAAAGATTATCAGTTGCAGAAAACGTTTCATGTAACTTGTGAATTCTAAGTTGTGAGAGGCGAGGAATACGGAGTCCAATTTGTTAAAATCTTTAAAACGGCCTTTGGGGAAGCGAAGAACCGCTCAAACTTGGGTGTACGTGACTGAGGGGGCATCATGCACCGTTCTCATCCATTCCACGTCAGAAAGAGGCCACGTAATCGCCACGTAGCACCTTCTGAGCTGTCCTTCGATCTTATCCCTCCCAATCATTTCTCCCCGCCCCGTTCTTCCCCCTCCCCACAACCTTCACAACAGGTATTTCGCCTCGCGAATAAAAGAATTAATTTCAGATCAAATTTATTTTTCCGTCAACAAAAAAATTCGTGTTAATGATATTATTTCTCTCAATCTTATTGGCTCGTTATTTTTTCAACAAGAGAAACAAAAGCATTATCCACCTCCTCCAAGTCCAACGTTAGTTATACAACCTACGGATCGAATTCTATGATGGGTGTTGGAATGAGTTTTTGTAAAACAAGTTCGAAATCATGTGCTAGTTATTATTATTTTATTTTTGCATACATGTGGGATAAAAATTTATTATATGTTTTACTTTTTTAACTTTTAAAGGGTATTTGGCCAAAAATCAAATTATAGTTTTGAAAATAATTTTATGATACATAAAATAAATATATAAAAAAATTTATCTCGGTTTATGAAAAATATATTTTTTTAGAGAACTTTTAATATTTCCAATTACTTTCTTATTAGATTTTTTTTTTTTTGGGAGGGGAATGAGTGATGAGTGACTGGTGCGAGTGATGCACGCCAGTGAATAGGGGCGGGCAGGAAAGATGGGGAATGATGATGAGGGCGGGGACAGGGGGATGGGAGGGGCGCAATGGTGGGTGGGTCATTGTGGGGGAGACAGGGGCCTTGTTAAAAGTTTACCTGCTCCTCATGCTCACTCATTCCTCTGCGACTTGGGAGGCTGCGTTATTCATTGGTGTTTCCCTTTTGTTCTTTTGTGCCTTTTGCTTTTATTCGGAGATGGGCTTCCATTGCCTGATAATTGGGCCCCCTTTTCTTTTTTTTGTTTCCAGCACAAAACTCGGACCCAAGCTCACTCCGCGTCCGCTCCTCTCAAAAAATTCTCCATTTGCCTGATTTCGCGATATTAAACCCCGCATCAACCCAGCCGATCAAATCAACTATGAATTTGCACATCAATGCTTGGCATCATAATCCAATATGCCTATTTTTGTGTATTTTAATTATGATCCCAATTCAAACTCAATTGAACCATTACTTTGACCGGCTTGATATTCCCTTTAGTTCGTGTACATCCAGACCAGGCTGTAGCTTCACCTTATCTTCCGCTTCCTCAGAACACAGCCTCTCCAAGTGTGATCTTGAGGAGTGACACAGCGCTGCCATGGCCACGGGTTGTGGAGCGCGTGAGCACGATCCCTTATAAGCATACTTGTAAAACGACGGATGTTATTGTTACAGCCCACCAAACAAATCCAGAACTAACCTTTTGTTTGGGCCACTGAGCCTGAAAGGCGAAAGCACAACCGGACATTAACATAAGGGGCAATGAAGCAAGACCTCACCAGAGGCCCAACAGCCCAATAGATTCACTTGGCAATTGGCATCCCCTGAGTTTGTTAATTCATTAATTCCTGCTACCAAGTTAATAATTTACAAAATATAAGATAAATATGTTAAAAAAATTTTGCCTCGATATATATGAAAGTATTTAAAAGTACTTGTAATACCTTCAATCATAAATATAAAAGTTAGTTCGAACAGATGTAGTATGCAACTCCTAACAAACGCTAGATTAGCAGGAATAAGGAGAATTGAACCTCAAACTCAGACTTTCCGCGCTTCTATCCCCGTTCGAATTGTCAGCATGGTGTGTGAACTGGGGCTTACATAGAGTTTCGCTACTTGGTTTTTGGCCCCCAAAGCAACGTAAGTGGACATTAGACAAAAGGCAGATGAAGCAGAGGCAACGTCTTTTGGTTTGGTGTGGGTGTGGGGGTGGGGAAATGAGTTTCGGAGTTCCTGTGATTGCGGCGTGAAATAACGATGGGGACTCAAATTCAAAACTACTGCTCATGGCGGGACCCCCCATCTGCATGTGCGTCGCCAGGGGCTACGCGGGACCTTGTTCCCCTCCCATATCCCAACCTTCCTTCCTTCCTTCTCTTACTTTTGGATCCTCATTCCTGAATTCGTTCTCTTCCACGTGGCATTGACATAATGAAGCAAGAAGGAACACATCATGTGCCCCTTCTGGCTCTCATAATGTCCCTATGGGGTTCTCCATATCGTCCTTCGCTTCCAGAAACCGAAACGCTTAGCTTGAGACCCGCCCCGATCATCATCGAATGCGTTGTTGCTCCAAATTGAAAGTGTGGTTTGGGATCAGTCGATCACATCACATCAAAAGAATATCCACTGCAGGTTCAAACTAACAAACGGCTGGGCCACCACCCTCCATGTGCTTTTATTCTTTCTTTTCCACTTCTTAATTGCTCGTGGCTCAATGTTCTGTTCACCCACTTTTTCCCCTCTTCCTCTCCGGCCAGTATGTTGCCCCATTTTCTTCAACCCCATTCTGAGATCTCCACTTTTCCAAGTCCCGCATGTTACGTCTCGCTCTTTCTTCGTCTTTAGTCAGTGTTAGCCACCCCTCCCCTTTAATTTCTCAAATAACTATAAATGCGTTCAAACTTCAATGCCTTCCTCCTCCTCCTTTCTTTACCCTTACTAGTAATACTCTCTCCCTTGCTTTTCTTACTTCAAAAAAAAAAAAAAAAACCAAAGTTCGATTTTGTTCTTTATTATAACAAACAGTTTCCTTTTATCTTAAGTATATATATCGTTTAAGGGATGAGAGGTATTCTCTCTTTCCATGCAAGAGTTACTAGTATTAGAGGAGACAGGTTCCCTTAAGGGTATTATAAGAAAAACAAAATCCGTGTCTCCCTACACTTTTAATACTTTTAACTAAATTAATCTGCTTCTTTTGATATTGGGAAAGTAGACATTTGTTCTTTATTAAGACAAACGGAAGCAGTATCGTTAGTTTTTAGTTTAGGGAAAATATACCCAGTCTAATGGACTTCGTCCGTCCTTATCTGCTTGTCCTGATTTCAATTTTCATTATCTCTACATGTGTTTTATTCTGAATTTCAAGTTATAATTATTATCTGTTTATTATAATAATAATAATAATAATAATAATAATAACAACAACAACAACAACAATAATAATAACCCCATTAGATATAATACATTAAATGAAAGTAGCAAAAATTTTACCAACAAGTTGTTGGACAAATTGTTGGTTGAGGTGTTAGTGGCCTCATCCTTGTAAAGAGAAGAATATAAGTTCAAATTTTAAGAAACGTATTTATTGAAAAGGTTGTTTCTTAACCCTCCAGACCCGAAAGAGATTAATTTCAAGTCTAATTTGACTTAAAAATACCCTTATTTCATTTTAAAAATAAAAAAATTAAAATAATGTGAAATGACATTACATCTTATTTTCTTCTTTTTGCGTTATTTTACCAGTATTTGCCAACCCAACTCATGGCTTGATGGTGAAAATGTTTTACTTTCACCTCTTAAAACCACGAGTTCGACCGGCACTCTGAGGGAGGAAATTAAGTGGCAAGCGATTTCAAATGCATCTTGTCTGTATTGAACCTCCTTTCCAAATGAAATAGTAAGAAATTATGTTTGTGGGACAGCTACTATGTTGTACGATCTTTTGCCCCATTTGTTAACAGTTATTTCGGTAGTTGGATGCGTTCGATTGCTCCAACACATTAACTCGGCCAACTCGTAAGGTCAAGATTTAATTTAAAAACATTATCTCACCTTTTGATATTTTGCTTTTTTGCATGATTGTACTTACCTAGCTCTTTTCATTTATGGTGTTTGTTAACAACCTGTGGCAATGTGTCGGTCGCGCACAGAGGGAGGGAGGGAGAGAAATCAGTGTCAAGAAACGAAATGGCAACTAATTTTGGTATATCATAAATATATATATCAACTCTTCTGCACTTGTTCTCTCTTTTACAGACCCTTGCACCAGCTTTTTGGATCCAAGAGAGTCACAGGCCGAGGTTGTATTTCATGGTGCTCGGAGCAAATTAGAAAGACTAACAATAAAAAAAAAAACAACAATCTAGAGAAAACAAAAACAGAAAGAAAAGAATGAAAGGAAGGAACGAGGGAACGAAACTCGAGGGTTAGACCAGATATTTTCTTTCTTCCCTTCTTTTTTGCTTTTCTTATCTCACTTCCCTTCTCCTTTTCTCAAATAGTAAAATCTTCTTCTACTTTTTCCTTTTTGGAATCAATAGACCGGCTGTTACTGGAGCAGTCAAGATCATCATCATCAGCAAGGAGAACCTTTCCGACAGCTAAGCGTACCGGCACCTCCGGTGATCGCGCCGACAAGTGAAGATGGTCTCGCACTCAGACTCGAAGCCCTCGCATAGCTTGATGACGCTCCCGCCCCTGACGCCGTGAAGAACGCACCGTTTACCATCAAGTCCCCTTCCGACCTCCAGTTCCAGTTCTTCCAGTCGCTCTCCGCCGCATCCTCATGCTTCGTCACCTGCGTATTTCACCACCTCACTAATTAATTAATTATCTCATTTTCTAAAAATTAAAAAAAAAAAGTAGCCGAAGGCACATAATTTAAAAAAAAAAAAAAAACAGCATACAAACCTCTTTGCTGAATCTGTCATCGGGTGCTGCAAATCTGTTGCCTTGGCTGTTGATGGTAGGGTTGGCACTTCCACCAATGGCGTACATTTCCCAATGGGTGTAGTCATTGTTCACAACATGGAAATATCCATGCCTGCATCTGCAAAACTCAAATTTCGCAGAATTTTTAATGCCCGGTCCAAATTGTAATTAATACCTAATAAATTAAGATTATACATTTGACAACTCTTTTTTGCTTTTTGGCTGTTGACTTATTTTACCTTGGCATTCTTTGAACTAGCCCTTCTCCAAAGTGATTAAAGGCTATGGTGACTTGCATGTTCTTGTCTTCTGTATAGGAGTCACTGTGACCCAATAACATGACCTTGTCATGGTGAGTCATATAATTGTTGGAGATGGTGATTGCGGTGGACCCATAAATCGCATCGATCAGACCGTCGTTGCAGTTCGACAAGGAGCAGTGGTCCACCCATATGTGGCTCCCTCCGAAGATGGACACGCCGTCACCGTCCGATACCGTTCTAAACCCGTAGTGCCGTGGGGAGCTCCTCACCATAGCGTTCCCGCCTTGCTTACAGTCATGGATGTGAATGCCGTGGATTATAATGTTGGTCACGTACTGGATCGTAATGCATGGACCACCCGCAATGTGAACGCTCGCGCCTCTACCGTCGATGGTCTTGAACGAGTTCATTATCAGCTCTTCTTTCAGCTGGATCACCATGTCTCTGGCAAATGTGATCCACAGCGGCTCGTCTTGGATCACGCCGTACCGGAGCGTCCCCGGCTTCGGGTTCACAGGGTCGTCGTCGCCGGAATCCGTCACCACGTAAATCTGACCGTCCTTGCCTCCGACAGCATTCTTCCCGAACCCAATTGCACAATCGGCTAGCTTCTGCCTGTTCTTCTCCCAGTCGGGGTCACACCTCCAGCAATCGTCAATGGGGTTGCCTGTACCACAGGACAGGTACCCCAAGTTCCTCCTAGCCACAGAAGCATTGATCTTTCTGCACAAAAATACAACACATTCTCTTATATGTACGAACCTGCAGTCTCAAATGCCGAGAAATGTGGTACAATGAACATGTTTCTAGTTAATTACCTGTTCACTTCTTGTACTACCAATTCTGGGTCTTGGAGGTGTCTGGAGGAGATGAGGGTTGCGGAGAGAAGAAAGGAGAGAAAGAAGAGCAAAGAGGGGGAAGAAGTTGCCATGTTATTGGCTCTTGCTCTTCTTTGCTCAGGCCTTGGAGAGCGAATGAGAAGACGAGTAACGTGTGTGTAAGAAAGAGAGGGTGTGTGTCTATATATATCGATATATCCATAAAGGAACCAAAGCAAAGCCGGGTTAAATGGCGCGATCAAACTCGAACACATGGGACCCACCCTGCTTCGTGATTACTGGTTTTACGGGATACCAAATTCGGTAGTTTTGGCCGTTAAGCAGGCTCTGAAAAATGGTGGGAGATCAAAATTTTCAAATGCATACAATGCACTAAAGAAGGAAAATGATACTATACGGAGAAAAGTCTAACGTGATTGCTAGTATTATATTTCCTTCTCAACCATGGCATCGAAGTAAAGTTAATTATATATTATATATAATAATAATAACAACCTTAAGTTAAGTGTGCGTAATAAAAGAATACAGAGGAGAGTACTCTGCTACAGGTGGGTCATATAATCAGTCTTAGAGAGGGCAGTTAATTAGGCATGACCAACCGAGTTAATGTGGAAGGCGAGTGGAAAATATACAATGATAGAAAATAAGCATGCGGGGGGCACAATCAATGGTCCCTAAACAATAGAAATGGTGGACACGTATTCCCCCAAAGTTCCTAGCTACTTTAATTTACTTCCCTGACCTCCATGGTATTAGGGAACAATCAAAGCAAGGAGGGCATCCCGTAATGCGAGATGTGCGCTTATAATTTGTTGGATTTAATTTCTTTTTTTTTTCTGGGACAAAGTTGAATTAATTTAATTAATTGCGTCGAATGTGAACACTGGTGAGTGTGAATCCTCTAGGGACTAAAACGGTCGAGTGAGAAAATAGAAATACTGCGAGCTTTAGAAGATTTAATTTTGACTTATTTGTTCCCGCGTGGGTCCATCACTTGCTTTCATCCAAGAGCTGTCTTTGGAGAGGAAAAAAGCTTTTAGATCTCAGTAGCCAGTATATCACAGAAAATAGTTAATAATTAGGAGGGATCAAGAATGAAATTATATACTACCTCCAGTCATTAATATAACAATTAGTTTAATATTCAATTTGATTCTAAATATAAGACTCTAATCTATTTTGTCTTCAATATTTATCTATTTTGCCTTCAAATAATTTCTTTAGTAATTGCATATGTTAAAGAGTTACTATAAATGGGTAATTCAAACACAAGTAATTAATAAGAGTATTTTAAAAAAGACAACATTTATTTATTATAAATAACTAACATAACGAATTTTCTTAATATCCCTAAATTAGTCAACTAAATCTTATATTCAGGATAAAGGATAGAGATGTGGTACCAAATTAGCAACTGGTATATTGAGTTAGACTTGTAATATTGAATGAGAGATTTAATGTAGTCGCATTACCAATGGCTATGGGTTAATTAAGGCAGTGCATTAAAGTATACAAATAAACTTCATAAATTTAATACACGTTACAAATACTATATGCGTGAATAAATTAAGATGGAAAAAAATTAAAGGAAGTCATTCAGTAGCGATAGAAGACAAAGTGAAAAACGCGCACCGACGCAAACGGCCTTTTATGTGAAGGTGAAGCAGCAGGTCAGTGGGGTTTTAACGTAACATGATTTGGTCTTGTTATTGGTTAATTAATCATGGGTGTACTATAATTATTATATATGCACGTACGTGATTGCTGTTATGCACTTTGAATTATATAGGGAGATTAGTTCATCAAAGGAATTATTAAAAAAGAAAAGGACAATAAAAGGCGCTTTTAATTTCAGTTGAGCGATTGTGGGAATCTAAAATGATATTCCTCTGGTTCTTAATATAAGACTCATTTAACTAATGTGACTAGATTAGGAAAGTTAGGTAAGTTAGTTAATTGTAAAAAATATGACATGTTTTTTTCAAAACACTATAATCATCTTTCTTAATACCCCCTCTCCCTCTTCTACTTGATTATGGTTGAGGGAGTATCTATAGGGGTGATTTAGAGAAAATTAATAAATATGAGAAATATGTCTTATATTTAGGATCAAAACCAACTTAATAATTGTGTCTTATATTAAGGACCGGAAGAATATTATCGGTGGTGTGAGACAGGACGCTTGAAAATAAGACATAACGGGAAATTCCTCTCTAGCTTATATTGCTTGCTAGCTCAATCATATTCTGGATTTCATGGGTCCCCAGCGCTCTCTTGCTTTGCTTCTATCTCAAGCGAAACCCACTGGGTTTAATTATCATCTTTCATTTTTATCGTAGCAAGCCAGTAAATTTGTATGCAAAACTAAGTTTCATGCATGCATTATTTTCATTTTCATTATTATGCCTAGAACCCGTGCTCCCATGTCTCACCATGATGCTTTTCAAGCTAAGGTTAATTAATAGTGTTTTTTTATTAATTCACTTAATTAGGAAAGTCGACTTTTTGAACTTGCTTGAGCGAAATTTCCACCGAAGCTTAAAAAATGAAAAAGGATCGCACTTAATAATCTTTCCCTATCAGGTATCAACTTCGTACTCTCTCTATTATTTAGTAAAGGAGAAACATTAAAACTAATTGCGAACAGATCTTTTAGTTCTTGGATAAGAAACTAGCGCGGGCTAAATGTGGACTTGTAGATACAATGGCAGTATTCTATCTAAAATTTTAGCTGATTAAGCCAAGGATAGCTTATTGCTATTATTTTTCTGGATAAACTGTTATTATTTGATTTTTACTAGTTCTTTCGACCAAGAACGATGGTTTCTTAGCCGATTGATTTACGGGGACGAAGTGAAAAATGTGCCGTATCCCAGCGACCACGCACTGCTACAAATGGCACGAAAGGGATATTCATAATTATTTCCAAGTCTCATTTATTATGCCGCTTTTTTATTTTTAATAGTCGTAGTATTGAATAAAGTGAAATAGGACCCCAACCCTCAGGACCGGGGCACATGCTTGGACCTCTAAAATCAAACTTGCAACAGTTTTTGTAGGCCCAACTTTCCTGTCCTTCTTTTTCTTGCCTGGCGCAGCATTCCTACTCACCGTGCTGCCATGGCACCAGAGTGCCTCATTGCCGACACATGTTCCTATTTAATTGGTCCAATCAGCGGACTTGAGAGCACCATTCATTATATATGTGGACACGCTGTGACGTTTGTGGATTCTGATTCTGGCCTTCATGATACGGGCTGTCGTTTTGGCTCGCGCCGAATTGGGAGCCACCCAATGAGGATTTTAAAGATAAACGAAGCAGGACCAAATTAGATACAGAAGTTAAATTTGTGGGACAAAAACCAACGCGAAGGTCTTTGTTAAGCTGGTAAAGTAGGGTTCGAGTAAAGGCACAGCCATGTTAGTTGGCTCCAGTTTGAAGAAGAAGAAGAAGAAGAGGGTAGGGCTTTTTTATCGGATTATTACGTTGTGGTTCGTGACAATTACAAGACAACCTCCACATATAATCAAACACGCACACACACACCAACCCCTCCATCTCTCTTTTCCTTTCTTCCCAGTCTTTCTCAGCCAATCGTTTGTCTCTTCTGCACATGCAGCCCTCATTGTCGTTTCACATCAAACCCCATACTCTGTTTCCTTTTTCATAAATCTCTGCCTTAATCAGTGGATAGTAAGGGTCAATCATTTCCTCAAATTTTCACGCCCTTTAAGGTAAACCTGCAGTCAATATATATACGAGTAAAGTAATAGAATAGAGTCAAACATTGCATGCTCTTTCGGGTATGGTAGTAATATCATATCTGAATACACACACACACACACACACCTACTCATCGGCGATTTATTTTCCACTTGTATTTTCGAGCCCCCACGTACTGTACAACACCATTTATGCGCGTGAATATATAGGAGACGAGTACAAAAGAACCAGTGAGAAGAATGGGCGTTACCTGATTGGAACATGAAGCACTAACGGATCTCATTTATTTTGTGAAATAATTATGAGATTTTGAAGGGCTATGGAGCGAAGGTGGACAGAAGGGACAGAACTAACTGTTGTAAGCCACATGTAACTGGTGGGAAGGGGCCATACAGGTCCCTCTTGCTAACTAGTGCTGCAGCAAATTAATGCATTCCCAGAGCTAATGCTTTTACAAAATGCCATGCTCTTGTAAGGATAAGTGTCTACGCTTTCAGTACTACTGTCCCACACACGGCCTTTGCCGTCACGAGTCACGAGTTGAAAAGCTTGATCAGGGCCTCAACTCAGTCTTTAATTTTGTGGGTCTTCACTGAGTCTGGCAGCTTGGGGTGATTCTGTGGACAGTATGAATAATATATGTCACTGAAATGAGAGAGGTTTGGTTGCTGCTTTTGGGAGTGTTTCAGCAGAAATTATTCACTTGTAACGTGTTAAGTAGTCAAAATGAACAATTAACAGGGGAACTGATGGATGTTTGTCAAGCGGGTTAATCAGTGTGTCTGCTCCTTTAAGAAAGCAAACAAAACAACATAAAGAAGAAGAATCGAATAAAGGTGTTAATTGATTGAGATTTTAGGGAAGATATATATATATATATATATATATGGAAAATGGAACCTCGAAGAGAGAGTATAGAGAGTGAGAGAGAATAATGATTTAAAGTCATGTGATTAGGGCAATGATGCTATGTGTGAATCACATTTGAAGGCTTCTATATATCAGGTAGATGGAATCATGTTACCCAATTGTTGCAAGTCTTCCTGTAATTTATCGTCATTCGAGCTGCCCACATGCCGCTCTTGTGCTTCCCAACTCAAGAACCTTCCCTCATTATATGTGCCCTCCTCTTTTCTCTCTGTCTGCTTTTACTTTATTTTCATTTACTACCTTCTTCGGTGATTTCTTTCAATTCCTTAATCAGAGGCCGCCTTCTCCGTTGTTCCCTTCGCTGATCTATTTCAACTTCCTTTGTATGGTTTAAGTTTTAATATTAATTTCCTGAATTTGTATTGCGAGTACTTTTTTAAATGAGGAATTTTAAACCACGGAATAAGTTAAAATATATTCTCTAAATACTGTCGCATCCACACCAGTCTTGGATCATAATTAATTTAATGATGTTTACTGGAATTCAAAATGAGATCATAATCTTATTGTTTCAAACTTGAAACCAACTTAAAAATAAAATGATAAATTCCTTTTGTGGGAAAAACTTGGAGAGTGTAGCCTTTCCTTTTTTTTTGGATGCAAGAGAGTATAGCTTGTTGAGCCGACGATGGTAGCTGTCCTCAATTTTGGCCTTGGGGCTCTTCTATTATTTAAACAAAAATGTCTGGCCTCTGGGAAAATAATGGGCCAGAAAATAGCTTCATCGAATATTAGGCCCATAAAATGAACTTGGGACGCTATGAACCGTGATGGTCAAGCGAATCCAATTAAGTGGAGCCTCTTTTTAGGCCTAGGCCCAATTTAACATATGTTGCCTCAGAATGTGTTTTAGTTCAGGCCCAATCAACGTCCAGTCCAAGAACATTGTTTGGACGAAGTTACAAAATTGTGCTGCTTAAATCTCTCTCTTCCCCGCCTTTTTAAAAACAATGTGCTGTTTAAATCTGACTAAGCAGCCATCCTGCCTTTGGAAATATAGATTGCGTCAGTATTTCTTTAATTATACATGTTTTTGTGAAAATTATTGAAAATTTGGAAAATAAGTACATTGGTAATGTTAATTGTTTGTGAATAACACCATTTGTCAGAGATTTTATCATATATATTCGCATACAAGCAACAGATAAATCCATCACTATATACCTTAATGAGATATTAATACACAGAGGCAGAGGAAGGAGAAAAATACGGTAAAAACATGCACTTGCACACACAAGCAGCTTTCTTGGCCCCTTTTCTTGTGATACTTTTACAGAATTTTTTTTAAAAAATAAGTGGGATTAAAATGGAAAGAATTATGAGGAAATCCGGTCAAAAAAAAATTATGAGGAAATGTTCTTCGCAAAAACAAATGTGAAGAGATCTGATCGAAATTATGAGAAGTATCGTAAGCACTTGATGGAAAGTATATTTCATCTTTTATATAAAAAAATCAATTTCAAATTATAACAAGGGGACCCACGGTATTTATGATTATCTTGTCATATAATAATATAATCATAAAGTGAAAAGAAGTCAAATATAAATAAGAGTACAACTGTACAAGACTGCCTTGAGGGATCTGGTTTGAGGAGGTGCAATCTCCGTCGGCAACGACGTGCTCGACGCGCGAAAGAGAAGAAATGCCCGAACCACTGGAACCTCAGAATCATGTTTTGCTTCCAAAACCGGAGTTGGGAGCGGCAGAGAGCTCCAAGGTTTTCCAGCCTCCGAAGCTTGTCGTCTTGGCTGACCTCAACGTCGATCCTCCCGAAGCAGACGAGGATGATTCCCCCCACGTGCCTCCGCCAGAAATTACCATGTTTGCAATCTTCCCTTTGCTTCATTTCACTTCAATCTGAAATTTCTTAGCTGTGAATTATGGGCTTCCTTCTTTTATCTTTCACGTTGTTGCCATTCTATTTTATGTTCGGTTAAGGATGAAGTAAAATGTTACGGTTCGTATGATCACCGTTTGATATATACAAGGCTAAAATATCTTAGCAGGCTGGAGTGACAGTAGCTCAGAAGTTTTAGGGTCGGCAGCGACTTTACGAGATTAAAATTTCCTGTTTTCTGCATTTTGTTGAGGACTATTTGGAGTCTATACTTTTTTCTTAAAAAAATAAAATTGCTTGGGAATTAGTGTATTATGGAACCAGCGGCTTAATTACTAGGACTGATTACAAAATTTCATTTGGAAATGTCCACTTGTGAAAATTGTTTTTAATTAAACTGTATGTGGAAGAGAATATAACGGCGTAAAGTGGATAGCGTCTATTGTTGTGTAGAATTAGTTGCGGAAAAAAGGCTTCGTCAACTATAAAAAGAGAATATTACTAGGATAATGTGTTTCTAAGACTGGGAAGAACTTTCAGTCTGGGGATTTTGCCTATGTAACTGAATGATTACATCATCAAAGCCACAATGAATTTGAAGAGTTGAAAAAATGCATGCTTAATACATTGTTTCATTCGTGTCCCGCCCCCCTCACTTATGAGTGGTATTGTCAAACTCTGTCACCAATCAGTTAATCTTAATTTTCAACACAAGGCCTTGGGTTTTTCACAAAAGTTTTGTATGGTTCTGCTGATGTAGAAACTGTCTTCAAGGGAAGCTAGTTGATATTTTACAGTGTATAAATTTAGCATGGCATGTGGATCCTCTGTAGTTATATTTGACATCCTCAATTTCATCAAGAAAATGAGTCATCAATGGAGTTCAGCCTCTGAACCCAAGGCAAGATCCAAATTTGGAAACATGTGCTGACAACATTCATGCCAAGGTGACTCTTCTTCCATCAAGCAAGTGTTTTAAATGGAGCCCATGGACGGCCTGCTGTTGAGAGAGAGATGTAGCAGGTGAAGGGAATTTAGACTCATTAGATCTATCTCCAAGCTTCTCAGCTGTCCCAGCTGATTGCAAACAAGACCCTCCCCCGGGGGGGGGGGGGAAGGTTGGGGAAACTTATCATGTATTGAGTGCTCAAAATGGTGCATTTTCATGCTTCCATCAGTGGAGAGAATTCTTGGCTCAAGACACATTGTCTACTATCTTTTCTATGTTTATGGGGTGACATGGAAGCTGGACAACCATGGATCAAAGATATAGCCACAACTTGGTGAACTTGAGGCTGTCAATCTCTCTCCTGCAGATGATCTGGATGCTTCGTGACAAAATATTTTTTGGCAGCAATGTTTTTATATAAAAGCATGATTTTCAATTGAAAATGGCTTGTCTTGAAGGGAGTTCCTTGTTTAACAGTATGTCAAATATAATTTTTCATTTGCCAAACATAAAATCATGATGGTTAAGCTGCTTTTGCATGTGTTTGTTTTCCGCTACAGGTTTATGAAATTATAAATTGTTCAATCGAATCTGGTCTCTGTTTTTTACTTGGGAACCAGTTTTGCTTTATCTCCACTTTCTGGTGTCAAGCATTATGGATACTGAAATCCTAACCTAGGTGAATATATTGTAGTAAAACACGTATTCTTTTGGGGAAAGAAACTTGTGTACATTTTGTGGAGTGAATTTCAGCTGGTAGCAAGGTTTCTTTATATGAAAAATCATTTCCCCCACTCTTTATTTGATTTTCCCCAAGTTTTCTTGAAAGGGGAAGAAAGTTTCTTTGAATTTGTTATCAGAGAAAAATTTATTTTTGCGGCTAATATCAAAAGTTTCCTTTTTTGTCATTTGTCTTCAGTATTAATATTTTTTCTTTTTGAATGAATTTACAGGTTAACACATGAAAAAGGTCAAGAGAAGAGCATGTTGTCCAGAGACACTGATAGCGCTGATGGTGAAGGTAAAAAGTTGCACAAACTGGGGAAGTGCCGCTCCAGATTTAGTAAGACAGATTCTTCTGTTGATTGTGGAGCTGATGGAGATGGTGATCAGCATGTTCAAGGGGTTACTTCCTCTCGAGAGGAAAAAGTTAGCAGTCTGAAGACTGTGAGTTTCCCTTAAAGTTATGAGAAATTTTCTTGTTGCTGATTTAATTTTAGTTAGCAACTAGAATTGTTTGCCTTTGCATGAGGAGAAAAATGGAGTTTGTATTTTTTTATGGTGCTGTAGACTATCTTTGAAGGCAAAGATGGGCTGTATTTTTTGTGCTGCTGTAGACTCATTTTATCTCTTGCGCCATTCTGGATTCATTGAAATATTATTACCCATCAGTTGAAACGGTGCTTTTTGAAGTGCGTGCACACACATACACACAGAGACAGAGGGAGAGAGATCCCTAGATAATATTTCCTAGGCGATGTCTATAAAGCTGCTTTTGACATCACATAATAGTTTCTACCTTTCTTTTTGTAATGATTTTAAATTTTGATTTACCATTTTTCATATACCATTTCTCAAAGTTCATTCATTGCTTTTTCTTATTTATAGCCTTTCCTGGGTTTACCTAACGAGAATATCGCAACAAGAATAATGTCTAACAACTTCATGTATACAGCAGTTAATTTTACCTCACCCAAAATTTTAACTGTTTGTCTTTAATCACCGGTTTTTCAACCACTGACTCAGTGGTTTGTGTAAAAGAGTGGGACGTGGGAAAGGCCAAAACTCACTTCGTTAATATTGTGACTATGGTCTATAGTCATTGCTGTTTTATTGCTTCTTTGATAAACTGATTTAAAGTTCATTTTTGTAGGGCTTGGTTCATGTTGCAAGGAAGATGCCCAAAAATGCACATGCTCATTTCATACTCGGCCAAATGTACCAAAGGTTGGGCCAACCTCAAAAGGTAGATTTTCTTTCTTTCTTTTTTTTTAATAAAAAAATTTCACCTGTTTCTTGTTGATGTATATTGATTGCTTATAGTACTATTTATACTTTTCAGGCTCTACTGGCATATGAGAAGGCTGAAGAGATTTTACTTCGGTCTGAGGCTGAGATTAGTCGGCCAGAGTTGCTTTCTTTAGTTCAAATTCACCATGCGCAGGTAACATAATCATAATTTGATAGATAGTGATACTGATTATAACTTTTCATTTCAATGACTTGTTTTATAATCTGTATAGTGCCTGATACTAGAAAGTGCCACGGAAAATAGTTCAGATAAAGAACTTGAACCTCAAGAACTTGAGGAAATTCTCTCCAAACTAAAGGAGTCTGTGCAATCAGATATCAGGCGGGCAGCTGTGTGGAATGCCCTAGGATTTGTACTTCTTAAAACTGGTCGTTTGCAGGTACAACTGTCTTCTAGCAACTCTTGTAATCTAAAAGGTTCTTTAGTTCTTTCATTATGCTTCAAGCCTTTTGATAATTTTAATCCTGTTTCTGCAATTCATGTTATGTTAGTATTTTTAACCTTTGCCTTTACCAATGTGAATTTCATTTGCTGCTTTAGAGTGCGATCACGGTACTGTCATCATTGTTGGCTATGGCACCAGACAACTATGATTGCCTGGGAAATCTTGGGATTTCTTATCTTCAAAGGTAAATTTTAATGGTGATTTTTCTTAAGGAAAAGTAAAAAGGGGTTTTTTTTATGAAAATAAATGGATAGGTATCTTGATCACAATAACTTTGCCCCAAGAATTAATGTCTTTAACAAATACTTTGGTCAAATCCTATGTGATGCAAAGTATTGGCATGATTGATATTAGGGAAAATTGACGCTTTAGTCCTTATTGTTTGCATTCATTTTTAACTCAGTCCTTGTGCTTTCTTTTCATATAACTCAGTTCATATAAATTTTTTCTGTTAGAAGCAATAGCACCTGACCCATCCAAATATGCAAATGCTGTCGTTGCTGACATGTGAATGGGAGATGAGGTGGATTCATTTGGATAATGAGTGAGCTGCCAAATAATGAGATAAAAAGAGAAAGAAAGAAAGAAAAAAAAAAAAAAGCCTGTAGAGTAGATAAGAAAACCAAGCAGAATGAAAAGAACTGAGGGAGAACGGATATAAATAGCTGATCCAGAGAAGAATGAATGAACTTGATCAGAAGAGGGGAGAGAGGGAGGGAGGAGGAGAATGGATCAAAGAGGAAGGCTTAAATGCAAGAATAATGGTAAATTAAAGTTGAAATATAACCCAGATGTGAAATACTAGAACAACTTGCATTGATTATGAATTTAATCACTAAAATAACAAACCAAATGAATATTGATAAATTTAATTATCAACAATGTGGCCATGGTATACTATCATTTTCTCCTCTTCGCTCATATTGCAATGATTTTCAATGTTCTTCTAAGCATTTTGGGTTGCAGAATAAAATAAAAAAAAGCAACCAAAATTGCTGGCATCTTCCTAAAATCACCAAGATTCCAAGCTTGGTCACCGCTGCTTGAAAGCACTGCGACCTTCCCAAACTTTCTGGCACCTTGCTTTCCATCGTGATTCCCAGTCCATCATTACCTGAAATTCCTAGTCCACCGTCACGATTCCTGACTTGCACAATAAGATTCCCAGCCACAATCACCTGAAATCACTGAGATTCCGACCTTGGTCACCAATGAAATTAGATCAATCAAAACCCTACGTTTTTTCTTGCTCAATGTTGGTCTTCACTCTGCCCACACACAATGATCTTGGTCTTTCTTTTATTTTTTATTTTCTCCAGCATTTCCACAGGTTTTTTTAGTGCGTGGCAGATGACTCACTCTGCTCATCAATACACCTAGACTGCCATTTCCATGTCAACAAATGCGTAACAGCGTTGCATACTTGGATGGTCAGGGACTAGAGCTTCTAAAAGAAAAATTGTACAGGGACTGAGTTATTTGAAAATAAAGTGTGTGTGTATGTGTGTCAACAAATGCTTAACAGCGTTGCATACTTGGATGGTCAGGGACTAGAGCTTCTAAAAGAAAAATTGTACAGGGACTGGGTTATTTGAAAATAAAGTGTGTGTGTGTGTGTGTGTCAACAAATGCTTAACAGCGTTGCATACTTGGATGGTCAGGGACTAGAGCTTCTAAAAGAAAAATTGTACAGGGACTGAGTTATTTGAAAATAAAGTGTGTTGAGATCGAAAAATAAATAATTTCTTAAATACCTTAGTTGAATGAAATAGTTTGAAATAAAATATGAAATTCCCCCCATTTTCACCCCAAATTAGCAAAGGGATGTGATTAAAGGAAGAAAAGATAGAAATAGAAAAGAATTGTTGACCGTGAGAGGAGAAAGAGTAAACCACGTGGTTATTCCTGTCACATTAATGATGGAGTAAAAAGAATTAATATGAAATACAATGTGAAACCTCCATTTGTGTGCATGTAATAATTAAGGAGATAATAAAGGTAATGGCTATATGACAAATAAGAAAAATTTAAGACCAACACAACAGGAAAAAGGAAGCTCAATGCGGCAAACAAAGTGGCAGAAGAGGATCTATTTATTTTCTTATAAAACAAGCTCTTTAACTTAGATCATGTGGGATTTGGGAAAGAGTGGTCAAATGGGAAAAAAATTTATTTAAAAAAACTTTTGTCTTCAGAACAAATGAAACACATTAAACCGGAAGTTAGGGACACATGGCTGACTATTATGAGTATTCAATCAACAGCTTTAATGCGTGATTTCATTGTCACTTTTGTAATATTTATTTTTAGCTGTCATCTTCTGGGCAATGGCTCAACCTTCTTTTTTTTCCCTTTTCACTTATTTATTTGTTGCAATTGCACTCAATTAGTTGAAGAATAAGAGTGAGTTCTTTCATTTCAACTGGAAACAGGTTAAAATTACTTGATATTCATTCATTTTTATCTCATATATGTAACTGCTATTGATTATACTGTCTCAGTGGGAATTTGGAATTATCTGCAAAATGTTTCCAAGAGTTGATTCTAAAAGATCAAAATCATCCTGCAGCTTTGATCAACTATGCCGCCCTTCTTTTATGTAAATATGCTTCAGTTGTAGCAGGTCATCTACACTGCTAGAGACTCTCAACTTTGTTTAATATTTGTTTTACCCGTTCATTGATATCAACAGTTTGAAGAATATTCTATGATATGATTTTTAACTACTCTCAGGTGCCGGTGCAAGTGCTCCAGAAGGTGCTTCTCTAGACCAGGTTGCAGCTGTTAATGTTGCAAAGGAATGTTTACTAGCTGCAGTTAAAGCAGATCCCAAATCAGGACATATCTGGACAAATCTTGCCAATGCATTTGCTCTCTGTGGTGATCATAGAAGTTCCAGCAAGTGCTTGGAGAAGGTGCTCATGGCTCATTGCCAAAGTCATTTATAGTATATGGTTAAATGATTTCCTGGTCCCTGCTCAGTTGTTCATGATAGAAAGGTTTTAAACTTTGATTTGCGATGTGAACTTTTGCGGAACCTTTTGTGTGCTTTCTTTTTCATATACTTGAAATGATGGTAATTAACAATTTAAAATTTTCTTGTTGGTGGTCATGCATGTTTTGCTCTTTGGATAAGCTCTGCTTTTCTAATAACAGTTTTTATTGCTTTTAGATAATAAACTTTTTCTGAAGTCTGATTAGTGTGGCTGTGGTTTGTCTTCTGTTGCCATTGCGTTGTAGGCAGCAAGACTGGAGCCCAATTGCATGTCTACTCGATATGCTGTTGCCATCCATAGAATAAAGGATGCTGAAAGATCTCTAGATCGGGAACAGCTTTCATGGGCTGGAAATGAGATGGCGTCTATTATCAGAGATGGCGATTCATCCTTGGTTGAGCTTCCCATAGCATGGGCTGGGCTTGCCATGGTTCACAAGGCCCACCATGAAATAGCAGCCGCTTTTGAAACTGAACAGCATGACCTGATGGAAGTTGAAGAGCGTGCTGTTTGCATTTTAAAACAGGTAATTTGTTGCTTTATTTAGTTACTTTCCTTGGGGATGAGATGGGGCAATGAGGGTATGGAAATTCTGCTAAAGCTTCATTTTACTTGCCATGCACTTGATAAATATCAGTTTACCAAGCATGCTCTGGTGTTTACACAGCTCGTATGAAATGTCAGTTCATCTAGATGTTTATGCGATAAATATCGTTCTTTTTCTGGTAGGCTATAGCAGAAGATCCAGATGATGCTGTGCAATGGCACCAACTTGGCCTTCATGGTCTCTGTACTCGGCAGTTCAAAACATCTCAAAGGTACCTCAAAGCTGCTGTTACCCGTGACAAGAATAGTAGCTATGCATGGTCAAATCTAGGTGCGCTTAATCTCTTCTCCCTTAAAACACCCAATGTTCCTTCTGGAATTTACGCTTTATACCATTGGTGAGGCAACTCCAGTCCGGATTTCTAGTTGTTGTCTAACGGGTTTTCTGAACTTTTAAATGCATGATTAGGTATTTCACTTCAACTGTCAGAAGAGCCTTCAAAAGCTGAAGAAGTATATAAACAGGCCTTATCACTGGCCACAACACAACAAGCGCATGCTATAATATCCAACCTGGGGAATCTTTATCGCCAGCAGAAACAATATCAACGTGCCAAGGCAATGTTTACAAAGTCACTTGAACTACAACCTGGCTACGCTCCAGCATACAACAATCTGGGTCTTGTTTTTGTTGCCGAGGGTCTGTGGGAAGAGGCCAAGTACTGTTTTGACAAAGCCCTCCAATCAGATCCATTACTAGATGCAGCAAAGTCGAATGGGATTAAGGCGGCTACCATGTCAAAGTTGTGCAGAGGCCTCTCCTCATGCATTCTTGAAGAATAATTTTGCATCTTATTAATGATAGGTAGCTTTCAGTCCAAAAGGAAAAAAATATCGTAGGTAGTTTTTTCTGAATTCTTGAAATTCTTATTTGCTGTATAGATGTCTATTCTTACATTTTTAAATATAGAAAAATTATTTACAAACAAACTTTATTCGAATAGGACTCGTGGCATTGGCCCAACCCAAAGCAACTCAACATTTCGATGGGTCTGGTCAACTTGAGTCAATTCAGGTTGACACTACCGTTTTTAGTGAAAACTGCTGCTTGCCTGCTAATAATTTCTCTGACTGTAGTGTTGGGACTCTAAGTTAGAAGCAGCGCTTTCACTGAAAATGGATCTGACCAATAGTATTTTTATTTCTAATTATAAGATTTCATTTATAAACTACAAACAAAATATTATAAATAGGACCGGAGGTAGTATTTGTGAGCCTTAATGCATGGTGTTATCAAATTTTCCTGTAGAATATATTAGTCGGATCTCGGACTTGGGGGCTAAGCTCAGTTGGGATGTGCTCGTGAATAAGTCCCTGGGTCCATAGGCCATGAGCAAGCAAGCGCAGAGAGAGAGAGAGAGGAAGGAGTTGCAACGAGGTTTGCCGAACATGATTCGATCGAAGGCTAGAATCTGAATGCCAAAATGTTAGATATTACTACAATCAATTAATTTTTTTAATATAAGAATTAATTGAGAATTGTATTTAGTCTTAAATATAAGATATCAATTTATTTTGTTTCTCAAATTTATAATTTATTTTTTAAAAGTTTTTTAATTAACTACCCCCAAGATAAGGTCAAGCACCCTCCAGTCTATTTTTCATGCAAAAAGGAGCGCAGACATATATATTTCCCACCTATCCTGCGGGCTGCGGATGAGATTACTGCACACGGCCCTAAATATTAAGAGGGTTCGATCCAAAGCTAGTTATGATGAAAATGATAATTTATAAAATTTAACTCATATTTATTATAGATAACCAACCTGCAAATCTTTTTAATTTTTTTTCCTTTGATTCGAAAATTTTCTTAGGAAGTGTTTGAATGAAAATCAAATCATAGTTTTAAAAATGATTTTAAAATATATAAAATAAATATATAAAAAAATTTATCTCGATTTATATAAAAATATTTTTAAAGATACCCAAACACCACCTTAATTTAGTAGCTTAAATCTCAAGATGGAATAAGGAGTTGAGGCAGAGCGTGCCGCAATTTGAGAATCCATTGGGATGAGTGGATGGGAAGGACGGATCTCGGAGCAACTGAAAAAGAAAGAATAAAGGGCCGAGGGAACAGGCTGCCAATTAGATTACGACACGTGTTTCCTGGTTCACCAAAAGCGACGTCACTTACATGTCAGCGATTTGTTGGGGTCCACTTAACTCCAGCGGGGACGGCCTTGCTAATAAGATCATAAGAATATCAATACGCGGACACTTATGGGCTAAAAATAAAATAGGGTATTTAAGAGGGGGCAGGCCACTGGCAGCACCGCAGAAAATGGCAAGACTTCTTTTCCGGGTGAGCCGTGAGCCGTGGGCGTCTTCTCATGATTTAGGCCATTCATTTTGGCGCGCCATATACTCTTAAATCACAGCCGAATGGGATTAAAGCGGTTAACACATTTTGACTTTAATTCACGACGTGTGTGGGCTGGCGCTGACGCCAACCAATTTTTTCTTCTTCAATTGAATCACAAATTTTAATAAATTAAATTTAAGTTATTTGTATATTTTTATAAAATCATTAATTAAATAAGTCTCAAAACTTCTTACATTATTATTTTATGGATATAAAAATATAAATTAATAAAAAAAATTAAATATGTATTATGCTTTAATATAAATACAAAACAATAATCTTTGTTCATTAGAATTATAACAAAGAAATTGATAGGAAAAGGTTAGCTGGTTTTTTGGCTAATTAAGCAAAGCGGACTATATAAGACACGTCTTTAAATGAGTTGCTATTTTTTTTCAACATAATTTATGTGTTGGAGGCTATTCGCTTCTATTCAATTTCTGAACTTTACTCAATACAATTTAATGTTTATAGTTTTCACTTAATTAAAATTTAATCCTTAAATTTTAATTTGATGTAATTCAATTCATATAATTCTAACTATTTAAAGTGTTTATATCCATATATTAGAAAATAAAAATATTGAGATTTAAGTTATTCTTTTAAACTTGCACACTAATATTTCAAATGACTAAATTATATATATTAAATTATATTGAGTCAAAATTTAAAAGGTTATAGAAATTGAGTTACTAAAGAGTCAAGCTCATAGAAATTAAATTATACTCAACTAAAGTTTGAAGATTGAGCACAAAAGTATCTTTATTTAAAAAAATTATACCCTATTTCTTAAACTTGGGAGGAAAAGTGGCAGTTCGGTAAATAACAGAGGGGAACGGTGTCAGCTTGATAGAGCGAACCCGAAACCCGAACAAAACCCCACTCACATGTCAACCATTTGCTCTAGCTTCCCACCCTGCTCTGCCCCAAATCCATTTTATTTAATTTTTCACCCTTCTCTCCACTGCTCTCCTCTGTAAACTTTGAAAACAGAGGAAGGTAGAAGGTAGGAGGGGAGAAAGTAAAAGAGTAAAAGAGAGAAAAAAGAAATAAGAAAAATGAAGAATGGAATCTGAACAACTTTTGCTTCCCTTCCACTGAGTCCGCAATGAGCCTTCAATGATATACCCAAATCTGCTCTACCAATTTCTCTGTTACCATTAATGGCAGGTTCAGCTGCTCTGGCTTTAGAGCCCAACGCAGACGTATTTCCATGGCTGAAATCTCTGCCTCTTGCTCCAGAGTACCATCCTACTTTGGCTGAGTTCCAAGATCCAATTGCATACATTTTTAAGATCGAGAAGGAGGCCTCCAAGTATGGAATCTGCAAAATCGTGCCCCCCGTGCCGCCTTCTCCGAAGAAGACTGCAATTGCGAATCTTTATCGCTCTCTGGCTGCCCGAGCTGCTTCCTCTGACTCTTTTGGTTCGAAAGCTCAGCCTACATTCACCACAAGGCAGCAGCAGATCGGCTTCTGCCCTCGCAGACCACGGCCCGTGCAGCGTCCTGTTTGGGAAAGTGGCGAGTACTACACATTTCAGGAATTCGAAGCCAAGGCCAAGGCTTTTGAGAAGAGCTACCTGAAAAAATGTGCAAAGAAGGCTGGGCTTTCGCCTCTGGAAATAGAAACGCTTTATTGGAAGGCGACAGTAGATAAACCCTTCTCAGTTGAGTATGCAAACGACATACCTGGTTCTGCTTTTGTTCCCCTGACTGGGAGGAAATGCAGAGAGACAGGGGAGAGTGTTAGCGTTGGCGACACTGCATGGAACATGAGAGGTGTGTCAAGGGCAAATCGCTCTTTGTTGAGATTCATGAAGGAGGAGATTCCTGGAGTCACATCGCCAATGGTGTATGTGGCTATGTTGTTCAGCTGGTTTGCTTGGCACGTTGAGGATCATGACTTGCATAGCTTGAATTACCTACACATGGGGTCAGGCAAGACGTGGTATGGCGTGCCAAGGGATGCAGCAGTGGCATTTGAGGAAGTGGTCAGAGTTGATGGTTATGGAGGAGAAATAAACCCTCTTGGTAACTTAAAAACCGACACTGAATTAGAGCTTACATCCCCTGTTCCTAGTTTTAGTTATTATTTTACTTGTTTAGGCCACTGTTTATGTCGCGCTACTCCATTTTAGAAGGTTTTTGAATTCACCATGTTGGATTAAACTATCATTTTTCCCCCCCCAATTCTTGAGAGAAATTAATTATCAAAAATAGCCTAAAGCTATCGTTTTCTCTCAGCTGTGATCGATTGACATGTTCTCCTCATGGTTATATCTGCAAGGTGTGGATATGTTCATCATCATGTAAATTGTTTTTCGTTTTTACTTTTAAGTTTGACCATTTTTTCTTTTCATAAACATCATGTAGTTTGTTTCATCTTTTTCTGCATGGCACACGTTTTTTACCAGACTATATTGAATTGGATACTTATTTCATGCGCTCTCAGTGATCGTGAGTTTCAGATAAAGAAATAATTGTTGGTAGCATGACATGGCAGTGAAGTCATATTATTTTGATATTTGAATCTCTGTTAAAGTCTTGGCCTATTAAACATGACTCAAGTTCTAATTACAATGATGAAAATTACAAAACTGGGATTTTAATACTTGTCATTAGGGTACTGTATTATTTCTCTAGGAAGGATCAGATGGGCCCTTTGATTGGACAAATTTAATGGCTTTCTACCCTTTTGGATTAAAGAAATTATCCCCCTTTGTCACTCAACCTTAACACACTGCCTTTACTTTCCCTTTCGCTTGTATTTGCTTGGGATGATTCTCTAATCCAACTGTGGTTTTCTTTACCTTCATTGGTTATATCATATTTGATGCACCGTGTTTCCTTATATTTGTGTGTGGAGAAAGAAAGAAAGTAGTTGGTTGCTTGGTACCTTTCTGAATTGCTGAGAGAAACTAGTTTATATGTTGAGAGGATGATTCTTGGCTTTACTGATATATGGTTTGATGTTTTGCTAAAACTTACACAAATCTTTTTTCCCCCCCTGCCAATCAGTGACTTTTTCTACTATTGGTGAGAAAACCACAGTGATATCACCTGAAGTATTTATTAGTGCTGGGGTTCCGTGCTGCAGGTAATAAATATTTTCCTCAACTGCCCTATATTTGTTATTGTATTCTTTGTTTGATAATCCAGTCAACCAATCTCAACTAAAAGTTACTTAAATGATCTGTTTTGGCTTGGGTGGGTGGATTCGTTTCGAAGGGCTACCTGGTTCAACTTTAATGCTATTAGCAGAAATGGAAACTATAAAGCTGGAAGATTTCAGTTGCAGTTTTAGCAACACTCTTATAGCAACTATATCCCTTAGCCGCTTCAGTTAACTGTTCCCCCCCCCCCCCCCAATTTGAAATCAATTAAAAGAATGAATTATCACTGCTAATGTTAGAAGTCATAAATCCTTATGTGAACGTGTTTGTATCTTGATGACTTCCAATTACTTTGAATCAGGTTAGTGCAAAATGCTGGAGAATTTGTTGTCACGTTTCCAAGAGCCTATCATACCGGGTTTAGTCATGGTAAGTTAATGTGCAATTGGCTCTAACACCCCCCGTTTTTTCTTCCAGGAAGATTTTGATTAATATAATGATCTTTTTTTTTACCAGCTGATTAATATAATGATCAGTAGTTGAATATGTTATTTATCCTTTCAATGTATGTTCTGTAGGATTTAATTGTGGGGAGGCAGCTAACATTGCAACACCTGAGTGGTTGAGGGTTGCGAAAGATGCTGCTATTCGGAGGGCATCAATAAACTATCCTCCCATGGTTTCACATTTCCAATTACTTTATGACCTTGCTCTAGCTTTGTGTACTAGGTTCGCCTTACCCATTTTGACGCTTCTTACTTTTGGCTATTGAAGAGTCCTCTCAGTATCTTGGCATATATATTGTTTATCAGATGATCTACTGCCATCATAGAAGATTAATGCCGTTTTGACCTTACAGTGTTAGCTTAACAGAGTTTGAAGATGTCATTGCATGCCACAAGTTAAAAATATCATTTGAGATATAACCTAACATTTGCATAACTTCTATATTACTTTATTGAAATAACTGAAGACTTAATATCCCTCTAAGATGAAGGCTTATGTTTCAACTACAGTATTGAATCGAATTTGTCTGCATGTTTTGCTTCACACTTGGACTCACTGATGTTTGTGTGATTGTTATTGGAGATGAAGCAAGTAGTCATCTGTTTGGATGATGTTCTTACGCACAGCTCAATAATAGACATTTTTGCATCTTGAATGAGCACTGTATTTCTCCAGCAGTCTAGATCTTTCATTGGTGATTAAGTTTAATGGTTTGGGAGAAAGAAGGTGCATATGACCCTATGGTAGTGTGCTGCTTTTGTAAGCCTTTGGTGTTCATGGCAGAATAGAGTGAGTTCTTAATTAGATTTTTCTTACATCACACCTTTGGGGAGTGCTATCCTTTTGGTTCCCCTTTTGGTTTTGACGAATGGCTTTGTGAGTGCTAAATATTGTGATTTTGCAAAGGGATTGATTGGGAAGCTTATCTTAGCTGAAGTTTTTGCAGATTTTGTCACGTACCATTTTGACTCAAAAGCTCAAGTTATTAAGCAGAGACCCACGAATAATTTTATTATAATCTTTAACATGCCCCTTTGCACGAATTCCCTTTGGACTTTTAAGTTTGGACAATACCAAGGCCTATCATGCCTTGTGCTGATACTTAATAATTAAGAGAATGGAGGGTGTGAAGGATTGAACTCCTGAACACTCAGCTGTGGAGGCTTTGATACATTCAGTGCATAGACAATCATTGTTTAAAGTGACAAACCTCCTTACAGCACTCTTTTGTTGAATTCTAGGAAGACTCCAAACATCAGTTTGAATAAGCAGAAAGGGTTTTAAAGGAAAAAAATCTATATAATGGAACTGGAACACATTAATGCCAATGGTGCCAGACTTTAAAAGCACTACGATTGACTCAAAACATCCCTAGAATGTGAAACGTCAAGGAAGAGAGAAACAAATGGACCTGAAATGGTACCGAAGGCAAAGAATGACTTATGGCAAATCTACAAGAATCTCTTCTCTAATGCCATGTAAAAGATGAAGGTAGTTTTCATTTGTGATAGAAGGGTAATGCAGATTTATAGGGATACATTAAATTAAGTTAAATTAAATTAAAAAACTTGTTCCTAGATATACAAAGAATCAATGCTGATCCCTAAAGATTTAGTAGGGAATGGAGGAAATCTTGCATATCATCTCTTAAGTCAGATCTTTCCTGATAAAAAGTTTTGACCAAAAATTAAAGGTTTGTGTTTCTTAATGTAGGAGGATTCCTTTTCTCCTACCATTTAACTCTTTTCCTCTATCAAAACAATTATTCGTCGGCCTAAAAAATTGATAAATGACAACACTTATTCACTGTTTTTGGGTTTTCCTTGATGAGAAGTCTTCATCAGTAAATATGATATGCTCGTGGTACTAAATCATGATGGCAATTTGAGTTGTTTTAATATATGCACCCTGTAAATTTCTTGTATTCTGCTTGCAGAATTCCTGAAAGGATCAGTCCCGAGCCACGGAGTTCTCGACTTAAAGATAAGAGGAAGGGTGAAGGAGAAACTGTAATTAAAGAATTATTTATCCAGGATGTGCTGCAAAATAATGAGCTGCTTCATGTGCTTGGGAAAGGATCTGCGGTAGTAATTCTTCCTCAGAGCTCTTCAGACATTTCTGTTTGCTCAAAATTACGTGTTGGATCCCAGCAACTGAAAGTGAACCCTCGGTATACCTTGAGTACATGCAAATCTGAAGGAGTAAACTCCTCGATAGGTTTTGTTTCTGATGACCTGGCTTACAACAGTAATCATGGAATCAAACAAGCCAAAGGTTTCTATTCAGTAAAAGAAAAGTTTGCTTCATTGTGGGAAAGGATTAGGATTTCCTCGTTAAGTGTAAATGATAACACATGCACCTCAACTTCGAAGACACTGCAAAGAGACACTGAAAAAGAAACAGATCAAAGAGATGGCTTGTCAGATCAGAGACTCTTTTCATGTGTCACATGTGGAATGTTAAGCTTTGCCTGTGTTGCTATTGTAAAGCCTAGAGAACCAGCTGCTAGATACCTTATGTCAGCTGATTGTAGCTTCTTTAATGATTGGGGTGTTGGATCTGGAGTAACTAGCAATAAATTTACCGTTGCCAATGGAGATGCAACAATTTCTTCACAGAGCACCCTCACAGGCAGGATTTATTTATAGTTTCTATTTCTAGTATATCTTATTAAATCTCAAATGGTTATTGAAAAATTACTGTTATTTTTTCTTTATTTGCTTTCTTAAAGTCATGTCAGTAATGATTGTTTGATTACACTCATTATTCCAGGCACTTCCCATGTTTGTTGTATGCTTATCAGGAAATGTGTCTAATGTATATTCCTCATTTCTTTTGTATGTAAGAGCTACGTGACCAGCCTGTCCTGATAACTGCCTGCTGTGGAACAGGAATACAAATGCTGTGCCTGTAGGCTATTGTCTGGCTCTGCATTGGCTTGGGCTGTTTTATCCTGTTTTGATCCTTTTAATTGTCCATTTACTATTCATTGCTCCTCATCAACTTTTGCTTGAGCTTAAGAGTTGATAAGTAGGAAGTAGGCTAGGTGGGAGATGCTTCCCATGTTTTTACAAGCGAGATGGGAAGAAACAAATTTATTTACTCCTTAGTTATGGTATGCCGCTTTAATTTCTTATTTCTTGTTGTGGGATTTTACTATATTTTTCCATACATCTTCATACTGGCTAGATACAGTCATTGCTTATTTTATTTTTGAAGGATCGGTCATGTTGTGATTGACTGAAGAGAGATTCAATATCAATCTGGGCTTTAATTTACATGATTATATATACTTGTTTTCAATTTCGTGGACTTACCTGTAGCATAGCTGATTTTCACCCTCTGTTCCTGTGCATGACAGAGAGAACTCAATTGATTAGTTGAATATTTAAATGAGTGGACGAGAATTACTTGTATTTTTTACATGTTACAAATAGGTTCCTTGATCACAACATTGACGAATTAATATTTTAAAATCCCAGTACCAGATGGTTGGTTCTTTAAAAAATTCACATTATCTTCCGTTTGAAGAGAACCCGGAAAACACCTATGGAATTTTATCTTTCCTATATGTAACAGTGGAAGAGTGTCTTGCTTGTATTCGTAGATGCTTGAGTAGGCATGCAATGAATTTGTCATTAGTAAGAGCACCAATCTCACTTTTATAAATTTTCACACTGAGAGTGGTAACATGCACTTAATTACTGTGCGAAGCTCCTAAGATGTGCGTGTATAAAGAGCTACCGAAGCAGCTAAATACCTATGATATTACGTCAGCTTTATCCTTCAAAAGTTTGCTAGATGCTTTACTCAGCGTTGAACTTTCATCTTGCAGGATGGACAGAAAAGAATGCCCAAAGTGGTGTATTTGGTGTTCCCGTCCAGCTTGAACACCACATGCAGTTTGCAGGTCAAGACTTGAAGGAGGCTTCAAATACTGGAAAACAAAAGGAAACTACAGCTCTTGGCTTACTGGCTTCCGCATATGGAAATTCTTCTGACTCTGAGGAAGAGCAGATTGACCCAAATATTGGATGTGATGATGAAGAATCAAATGTTATAAACTATGCCTCTGGAAGTAGACCTCAAGAGGAGAATTTTAGTTTGCCCCGCGGGAGTCATCAGACTTTTGATTACTCTGTTAAGATGAAAGATTATAGTGTCACCTCAGGGGTTGCATTTAGAAGTACAAGGGCATTGCCTCATTCCTACTTGAATTGTTCCCATGATGTTCAAGATGCTGAAACTTTGATGTGCAAGGCTACAGTTCCCATTGATAATAAAAATGTTCCACTTGTGCCACAATCTGATGAAGACTCGTCTAGAATGCATATCTTCTGTCTAGAGCATGCTGCAGAAGTCGAACAGCAACTTCATCCAATAGGGGGATCACACATATTACTCCTTTGTCATCCAGGTCTGCTGTTTAATGGATTAACTACCCCGATAAATGCTTTTTAGCACATAAGTCCTGTATTGCACATCTCATGCCCAAGTTCTTTGTGATAGGATCTTAGCTCTTCTATCTCTTTTGCTCTGTTGTTAGAAATGGACCCGTTGTCAACTTAGTTTTAAATATTAACTGTGGTTATTGAACATCAGACACTTTTGATGGAAGCTATGTTAGTTCATGTTGCATGGTAAGAGAATGGTGTAGCTACCTTTTAACAAAACCATTGTCGAACTCCATTACTTTTAAATAATTTATGTGACCTGCTTGAGCCTTGATGTTATCTTTTTTAATTATATATTTGGGCAAAAATATTATGCGGTATCTGTCTACAACGAATCAACAATGCAGGAAACTCCAATTATTTTGCATCAAAATTTGCATAAACAGAGAGCATGGGGTAAATAATGTGTTAGAAAGCTATGAAGCCTTTGATGATGAAAAGGTTGAGCCTTTTCTTTAGGCTTACGCAACTACAATGAAATACTGATATTCATCTCCTTGCAAATGACTCATGATTTTTTAACACACTTGTGCAGATTATCCCAAGATAGAGGCCGAAGCAAAGCTTATGGCCGAAGAACTGGGGAATGATTATGCTTGGAAGGATATTGAATACAGGCATGCTACTGAAGAGGATGAGGAGAGGATTGAAGCATCACTAGATAGTGAGGAAGCTGTTCCTGGTAATGGAGACTGGGCTGTAAAACTGGGAATCAATCTCTTTTTTAGTGCCAGTCTTAGCCGCTCTCCTTTGTATAGTAAGCAGATGCCTTACAATTCTGTTATATATAATGCATTTGGCTGTAGCTCTCCAGCAAACTCAGCTACAGAGCCCAAGGTTTATCAGAGGAGGGCCAACAAGCAGAAGAAGGTAGTTGCTGGGAAATGGTGTGGCAAAGTTTGGATGTCCAATCAGGTCCATCCTCTTTTAGCAAAAATAGACTTTCAAGATGGAGAGGATGAAAAAGGATCACATGGGTGTTCATTACCCAATGAGAAAATTGAGAGGTCAGAAAGTAGCCGCAGAAACAATACTACCAATAGAAAATCCGTTAAGAAAAGGAAAATGACTGTAGAAGACAGAGGAGCCAGGAAAGCTGTTTTTGCTGAGAGACAGGGGTTTTCAGATAATTCACCTGAAGACAAAACCAACCCACGGCAAAGGAAGATGTTTAGAAATAAGCAAGCCAAATATATTGTAGGAGATGGTGATGCTTTGGAAGGGGATTATTCTACACTGGCACGTCATGGAAAACATACAAGTAACAAAACAAAATGCATTGAAAGTAGTATGGTTTCAGATGATTCGCTGGATGATAATTCTCATATGCAGCATAAGAGAAATGTTGTCAATGAACCTAAATTTTATGATGATGATGTGGTTTCACAAGATAAAATGGAATATGATTCTGACTGGCAGCAGAGGGGTGAATCTAGCAGCAAGCGAGTTGAAGATGTAGGGAGAGATGGAATTTCAGAGGATTCATTGGATGGTTGTTCTCTTCAGCTGCATAGGAAGACTTGTAAACGCAAGCAAGCCAAATACATAGCTGAAGAAGATATAACTTCCGATGGTCAAATGGAGAATTTTCAGAAGCGGCGGTTCAGTATTTCCAAAAGCAGACAAACCAAATGCTTTTCTGGGGAAGATTTATCAACATCTGATGACCAACAACAGTGTCACACTCAGAAGCAACAACAAAGGATTCCCAAAAGCAGGCATGCCAGGTACCTTGGTAAAAAGGATACTATATCTAATGACCGACTTGAAAATATTTTTCTGAAGTATCAAAGAAGGACTTCTAAAAGCAGGCAAACAAAATGCCTAATTAAGGAAGATGCATTGTCTGATGACCATTTAGAGCATCAATCTCAGAAGAAGCATAAAAGTACTCCTAGGAGCAAGCAAAAGAAATGCATTAATAGAGAAGTTTTGGATGTCTCCATTGAAAATCATCGTTTTCTGCAAAACACACCTAAAAGGAAGCAAGTTAAATGCATGGATGGAGATGACAGTAATTTGGACTATCAAGTGGAGGGGGATTCTCACCAGCAGCAGAGGAGGCTTCTTCGAAGTAATCAACTCAAATCAGAGACAGTGAGGCAAATTAAACATGCTAAACCTCGCAGTGTGAAAAAGCAGACATCCCAGTCTGTAAAACACAGTGCTCGGCTGCTTGTTAAAGCCAAGGCTTCTCAGCAAATGAAGCAGTGTCCACGTGTGCGGAATAATCAATCCAATAACTACAGAGAGTTTAGTTTACATATTGAAGAGGAGGAAGGTGGACCTAGCACACGCCTTAGGAAGAGAGCTACAAAAGTTGATGAGTCTGAGGCAATACCCAAAGAAAAGCAACCTAAAAGGAAAAAGGTGAAGAATTCCATGCCTGCAAAGGTTTCAGCTGGCCATGCTAGATTAAAGGATGAGGAGGCAGACGCATATTATCAATGTGACATTGAGGGGTGCACCCTGAGTTTTGGGTCCAAACAGGAGCTTGTGCTGCATAAGAGAAACATCTGTCCAGTAAAGGATTGTGGAAAGAAGTTTTTCTCACACAAGTATCTGGTGCAACACCGTCGAGTCCACGTGGATGACCGGCCCCTGAAGTGTCCTTGGAAGGGCTGCAAGATGACTTTCAAGTGGGCATGGGCACGCACTGAACATATTCGAGTTCATACCGGAGCTCGTCCATATGCTTGTGCTGAGCCAGGCTGTGGGCAAACATTTAGGTTTGTGTCTGATTTTAGTCGCCATAAGCGAAAGACTGGCCATTCAGCAAAGAAAAGAGACCAATAAACATTATGAATTTAACTCATTGTTCAATTGACGGGACTAGGACTAGGTCTAGATAGAATTTTAGGAGATCCCTGCAATTGCCACTGGGAGTAACTATTAATTCTGTTTGCTGGGTCTTTTGCCCAATTGTTTATTTCTTCCATAGTGAATACTTGGACCAGACAGATGATTCTCAACCGATTATTGATCAATCGTTGCCTCAATGTTTCTGCACCCTGTTAACTTTGGTGTAACGCTCCGCTCCTCACCCCTTGTCACCGACACCTGCGGTTGCATGGTACTAGACTCATGCATAATGCATGCCCCAATGAGGCCACACTCATGATATGTTCAAACTCAAACTGTTGGCTTTAGTCAGCTCCCATCCTTGTAGCTTCTACAAAGAGAGTTTTTGGTGCATTCTCAAGCGTTTGATCACAATAAATGGTACTATCTTCGGTTCTAATTATAAGACTTTATTTGTAGTTTACAAATAAGGTTTTATAATTCGGATTTGAGATAGTATTACATAAAGGTTGGTGGTAAATGGCATGGTTTTAAAGCTAGTTTGCTAAACTCTACTGTTTCAGACATATGTATGCTTGCAGGAAACATTTTTGTATAGGCTTGGAATGGCAAGACCTCCCCCCCCCCCCCCCAAAAAAAAACAACAAAAAAAAAGGTCTCGTTTGCTTGAAGGTTATCCTGACGGGAATATGAATGAGAATTCCAGAGGAATTTGGTTGGTAGATTTGTTTTCATTCTCATTCTAATGGTTTGACTATCGTACATATGGAGCAATCCCAATTCCATGAACGAAGTTGGCTTTACCAACTACGCTTAGAAGGAAGGAAGCAGTTGTTCTTTAAGCAACCAAATAGGTATATGAATGTTTTTAATTTTCAAACAAATTTGTTTTTCTATTTTTGATAATTTTAAAACTACATTTTTGAACAGAATATTAGAAGTAAATATTTTGACTTATTAAAGGTGTATAGATTTTTTTAGCTTGGAAAATTAAAAATTATACATATATAAAAGCAGTCACACTTTTTCATAAATTCTGAAAATGAATAATGCCTTACGTTTTGAACTTTTACGCAGTGCATGGCATCTATATTAGGTTGACCATATTTTTGCGTAAGAACTATAGATATTTGATTATTTTTCATTTTCATTTTAAAATTTTTTGTCATCAACTCAGATATAGAAGTGAAATAAATGTCTGTGTTTTGTGAGATGTCAAATATGTCCTTTTTGTTCGATTAAAAATTATTTTCTTTTTGGTTCTCATTCTCGCCAAAAACAAAAATCATCAAGAAAAAGCGGCTTAAAATAATTGAAATCAATAACATTATTAACTGAACACAATACAAAAAGAGATAAAAGTGAAACCTATAAAAAGATGAAGACCTATAAGAAAAGGTAAAAGTAAGTTTATAGCCTCGGCCAACTTGTTATTTATGGGCGATACTGAAGTACAAATTGGTCCGCAGATTCTTCTTACACCTTTTCTTTATATAATGGCCAACTTGGAAGATGCTCCATTAGATAGCAAACCCCACACACAATGTTCATGAATTATTATCAGTTGACCCAAAACAAACATTGCATAATCTCAGCATCTTTCATTTGAAAACAGACAAATCCACTTCCTCAACTCAACCTCCGTTTTCCAAGCCCATTGATTAGGCTGCTTCTGAACCTAACCCCACGAACGCTTGTTCAATTCCCATGCCCAAGTATCTATTATTTTCTTTTTCAAAATGCGTGTGTTGAGTTAATATATTATTAAATTAACTTTCCGACTCTGTTTTGTTGTTTCTTTTTCTTCCTGTCTATTTTCTCATTGTTTATTCGTTTTTTCTTTCCGACGGTCCACCCCTTTCGACTTCCTCTACCGGCAGCCGAGTACGGCTATGGCATCCCCCCTTGACCCGTATAAAATTATTTACAATTACGAACTACAAAACATGAAAACAGTGAAACTGTAGTCTGTAGTGTTCAGAGTTCAGGCACCCCATCAAAGGCAAAAAAAAGTAACGCCATTTTTTCCTTCGCTCACTTGTGTGTTCACACTAGACACTTCGGGCTTACTTCTCTCAGCACTCAATCAAAATATAAGCTCTCTCTCTCTCTCTCTCTCACTCTCTCTCAAACACACACACTCACATCTATTCCAGTTCCTTTTCAGTAATATCTGTTGTCACTTGTTAGGGTTTGAAATGTGGAGGGAGAATGGATCCCTCTGAATCCGATTCAACAGCTGTTTCGAACTCCACCATAGACCTAGAATTGGGCATTCAGTTAGCCTCTTCCCTCCCTAGTTCCCATCACGATCCTGAAACGTCAGATCTCAGTCCCACGGATGAGACTGATGCCCTTCAGGAAGACCTTCAGGACAAGTTGGATTTGAAGGATAAGGATGAAGGGGGCGAAGAGGAAAAGGAGGAGAAAGATTCAGGCTTTCATGATGGTATTGAAGAAAGTGGTATAGCTGATACCGGAGAATCTGAGAAGGAACAAGTGTTTCATGAAGTTAACCAGAATTGGAATGGAAATGAGGACGATGGTTGGGGGGAGAATGTGAACGAGAGTGAGAATGATAATTTTGGTATAGATAATGTAACTGTCGGTGATGAAGCAGAGAAGAACGATGAGGAAAGTAGCGGTAGAGCACACCAGTACCCGGTGAGGCCCGAAGCTGAAGATTGTGCGTTTTATCTCAGGACTGGAACTTGCAAGTTTGGGTTTAATTGCAAGTTTAATCATCCTCTTAGGAGGAAAATCCAGGTATTATATTGCACTACTCTGTATGTTATTCAATGAACACATAATTTTCTCGTGAACATTATGTTATGTATCCCTGCTTTTCTTCATGTGTATATATTAACATTATATGATTATTCACGTTAGCCAGAAATGAGAAAAAAGGCGTTTTGCTTTTGCGATCATGTTTCTATTTGAGGTACCGGTCAGGATTGTTCGTCATGACCGATTGCCTGATGCTCAATTGTTACTTGTACTTTATGGAGGAATTCGTTCTTTATATGTATTTAAAGGGTCCATTTTTGGAGTTCCTTTTATGTATATTTAAAGAATGGGGCTATGTGGTGAGTGCTCATCAAGTGATATTTCTTATATGTTTTATAGAACTGGAAACGTTTTTTTATTCCGTTACTTCATAAAACTTCTGCGTTTGATGTTTTGACATTAAATTTAGGTTGTTAAGGAGAAGGGAAGAGAAAGAGAAGAATCAGGAGAAAGACCGGGGCAGACTGAATGCAAGGTTATTGTCAAATTTATGTTGTCATACAATTATTGTTGCAAACTGCAATTTTAATATTGTGTTATCTCATCGTCAATGTGATGACTTGAGTTGTGCATTCATCTTGTCTCATTGTTGAAAAGAAAATCCATTAGTTCTGTTGAGCAATTATTTTTCCCTTTTATTGGATTACAGGTCATTTAAACACTAAATTTGTTCAATTTTAGCTACTGTAATATTTTCTACAGTCTAAGAGGAAGGGAGGGCACATAACTTTGCCATTGTAAAGGATGTGGGCTATTGAATTTGACATTTGACTAGGTGATATAAAGATGGAACAATGCCTGGGTTTGACTAAGTAATATACATAGAACGTAATGTTTATACCTGAATTCATATCAATTCAATATGTTAATCAATAAGGTTGATGACAGTTATAATATTAACATTTACATAGAATTGATAATAGTCGTCGATAAATAAATTGGATTTGAGGAAATAAATTGAAGAACATATGGATGACTGTAATGGGAGATGACAGGAAATCCTTACTACTTAGGCTACTTTATCTATTGCTGTATTGAAAAATGCCTTGACCTCTGTGGAACGAGTTCTGTAGGAAGCATAGTTAGATTTTATTTTGATGTTTAAGACATAACTTCCATATTTGCACTATGCATGATATTTATAATGAACATTTTGGTCTGTTTATGTTTTGATGACAGTATTATCTAAAGTCAGGGGGCTGTAAATACGGAAAGGCTTGTAAATTTAACCACACCAGAGGATGTTCTGCAACCACTATTTTGGAACTTAACTTTCTCGGCCTTCCCATTCGTCTGGTATAATTGTTGTTTCCTGTTGATCAAGTTATGATGGAACTTCATTTTTGTTGCCAGATATTTTCTAATTCCTATCCTGTCTCTTTCTCCATTCTGAATTTACTATTCCTTAACTTTCATGAGGTCGTTATTTATGACAGGGAGAGAAAGAATGCCCCTATTATATGCGTACTGGCTCTTGTAAGTTCGGTGCAAACTGCAAATTCAATCACCCTGATCCTACTGTTGTGGGAGGAAGTGATCCTCCTGCAACATATGCTAATGGTGGGGCTGTTCCTTTACAAGGTGTATCACAGCCATCTATACCCTCTTGGTCTTCTCCAAGAACATTAAATGAAACTGCTCCTTTTGTGCCAATGATGATTCCTCCTGTTCAAGGGGTTTCTCCCCAAAGTTCTGATTGGAACGGATATCAGGTAATTTATTACTGATAACGATGTATCCTACGGCTTTCAATTATGTCATTATACAGAGGAATCTATGAACCTTTTTACTTCATGCTTGCAAGGCTAAAAGTGAACCTAAACTTGTCCATCATGCTTTGAGCCGTTAATGAAATGATGAGCAGAACTTAACATTCTGAATTTCACGTTCATTCCACAACCCCTCCCCGTTTTCCTTTCGTTTTCACTAACTTCTGTTGATAATCTTTTGCTGCTTTGTCTTAATTCTGATGAAGCAGGCTATGATTAATTTGTATGTGACCCAAGACAAGGATGGTTTCATTTTACCCTTCCTTTTGGCCTAAAGAGTTTACAACTCGTCCTGTTGAACTTTTAGCAGTGATTGTTTTCCTACTTATTTGACCTGTGTTTGTGCTTTGTAAAGGCACCCGTCTACCTAACAGAGAGGACTATGCACCCACCATCTACATACGTTGTGAACAACCCAGCTATTGAAACAAATGTCTATATGCCTCATCCAAAGCAGATGCAGGTTGATGAGTATCCAGAAAGGCCTGGCGAACCAGAGTGCAGTTACTACTTAAAAACTGGGCATTGCAAATTCAAATCTAATTGTAAATTTCACCATCCGAAGAGCCGCATTGCGAGACCAATATGCACCCTAAGTGACAAGGGCCTGCCTTTGCGACCTGTAAGTTTTTAGTGCTGCTGTTACTTGTTTACGGGGAAACTGCATATGCCCTCAGTGACGAAGAAAATTGTTATTATTGCTGTTAATCGAGTGGATTTCAAACCATACCTGCCTTGTTAAACAGATATACAAATATATGTTTATAATTTGCCTGATTCCAAGGACATTTTGTTTATGCGTGACCATGCTAATTAAATCCTTTTAACATGCAACAAACGCTAACTGTTTAGCTCATAGGTGCTTTTCTTTCTCGTTATAGTTGACAAATAACCTTAAGTTTGATTAGTCATATTAAACTCTGAGCTGGAGCTGCCTGTTCTCATTTGCTAACGCAGGATCAGAGTGTCTGCTCGCACTATAGTCGCTATGGAATATGCAAATATGGGCCATCTTGTAAGTTCGACCACCCACCAAACCTATTGCCGTCAAATATACCTGGACTTGATCAGGAATCCTCTTACACAAACTCTGCTAGTGCGGAAGGGGCCGAGATGGCTGGAAGTGGAAGTGCAGGTGACTCCCCAATTAAGCAGCCTGTGTAAACATTTTCCATGACGGATCCTCTAACTTTCAGGATACGTTCTCCTAGACCCTGTAATTTTTCTTCTTAAACTTGATAAATTTGTTACTTTTCCCATTTCTGCACAATGCAGCACAAGCTTTGCAGAGAATAGCGGGATATTATATAAATAACTATTTATTAGAAGTAACATCATCGCTTATATGTCCAAGCCTCTGCCCTTGAGAGATACACAACAACAACAACAAGCCTTATCCCACTAGATGGGGTTGGCTACATGATTAATATGTATATGTTAAAAAAAAAAAAGATGTTCTGGACTACAAGTTCGGCTGGTGTGAAATGCGATGGGTTTTATTCCAATGGTGTAATGCTGATCAGAATAAAAAACAGCTGGATCAATCCGCCAGTCACTGTCAATATGCAAACTGTTCGAACCGAGTATTGTCTTATTTGGTATTGCCCCACGGGGGCGACCTTATTTCTGCATAGAGATTTTAGTGCAAATAGCCGATATAGCTTAGATATTCAGGTACTATTCTCTCTGCCTATATCTATATACTTATAAAATTGTGTGTAAACGAAAGTCTTTTATAACATGTTTACTCCACACGATGCATGGATATATCGTATTTATTTTGTTAACATTTAAAGTACAGAGAAACATTTAAATAATTAAAAAAGTTATTGACTTGTGACTAGTAAATTAGTATCAATATAATATACAAATTCTTTAGGAAATCGCTTATCCGGAAAACGTGAATAATAAAACTTTTCTCAAATTCTATACAATTTTCTTTTCCTTTTTTTCCCCATTTCTTTACACATTTCGTCGGATTTCAATAAACAATGCGTTTGTATTGAATTTCTTACTTCTATTTTATCATCATGATTATCATTCCATCTCTTCCCTCTACTCTTCTTTTGACTATTTGAAAATAAATTTTAAATTTATCGACTAAAATTTTGTTCAGATCGATAATCCTATTAAATGTTTATGTAGGTTAATATTTATAATGCATGGAAAAATAATCTAGTTTGATCATTCAAAATCCAGCATTAATAGAAAGGGATTATGTTGGTTGGTCAGGACACAATTTGGTGAGAAGATCATCTGCAATGTTTCTATATTAATTTGTATTTTAGAAAATGAAATCAAGAAACCAAATTTACTAAATGAAAACTACCAGTTTTTGTACCCTTTGTAATTTCTTTTTTTTTTAATGAAAAATTAAACGCATACTATTCAAATTACTCCAAAGGAGTGGCATGTGATAGAGAAATTGCTTTCCAAACTTTTCATATTGATTTTTCATACGATCATTTTTTCTTATATTTATATTTAGTCAAATTTGTCATTCGGGTTTCACGGGGGTTTCGCAACTGGTTTAATTTTGATCATCGAGCGTAAACACAAAAAGCCTTGAAGAGAAACACTATAAAAAAGATTGATCAATAAAAGTATTGCGAAGCATATGCACAACCATATGTATTGGTCTTCTATCAGCAGCAGACACTCAAATCTATCTTCTCAGTTGGTCATCTGCGTTGTTTCCTTGTATTGTTAAAATTGGCATATAACTTCAAAGCACAGAGAAGATGAAAAGATAGTCACAAAGAAAAAATCAAATTGGAGAAAAAAAAAAAATTGACCGCAGATCATTCTTCACTCCGCCAGATTTGCAAGGGCACGATCCACACAAGTGTACTTCGAAGAATAAAACTTATACAATCTTTTTGATTATACGTTATGTACTCTAAGGCTCTAACCACAGCAAAACCACTTACTCTGCATTCAGATTTCAGAAATCAAATAAAGCTCAGAGGGATCTTATCATTTTAAGCACCAAACCTAAATTCAAACACTAAGAAGCAAGAACTAAAAAATGAAAAAGAACACTTCATGGACATTTTAAGCTTACCTTTCGAGGATAACGGGGATAACTCTCATGCCTGTACATAGGTTCAGATTTCCGCGGAGTTGCCATGTTTGCATAGCCTGTCTTCTTCTCATCTCTAGCTCTCTTAAATATGACTGTATATCCTTCGGCTGAGGCAGGGTTATTCACATCCCATTCGCCAAATTTAGGCAGTGGCCGACCTACATCTTGCTTTTGGAACAAAGACTGGAACAGTTAGTGCAGGATCTTTATTCTGAAGATATGCGTTTCATGTCTTACAACTTCATGTAGTGAAATTAATTTTAAAGGCCCGCCTCTGTGCATTGCATTAAGAGATAAAAAGCAACATTTTGCCAATGATTGATTGTTCTTAGCTCCTAAATTTTTTGGACCAGCTTCTTAGCTCCTAAATGACAGGGCACAACTGTTTTTGAGCTATGTCAGCGGGATCATCACACTAAAAGTGTTATGGCCTCAGAAATTGATACATACAAATCATTTGCACGGTTTCCACACAATCCCAGATTAAATTTAAACCTATTATTCATCCTGTTTTTCTTCATAGTTTAGTTGCTCTTGAAATCGGGACATGTAGTCAATTAAGAGGAATCCTAAATATGTCATAATGCGAAAATAACAAATCAGGAATCAATTACAGGTTCCAAAATAAAATTGCTGCTAGAGATACTCTCAATGAGATGGTTGTTCAATCTTTGATCCTCAAGGTTTGGAAACTGAGCGAAATCAATTTTAAAGTTAATATTAATGCGAGGGTTGATGAGGCAAGAGCAAGGCTGGCAGTATTGTCATTATCAGAAATACTAGTCTAGGCTAGGATCTAAATTCCAGTGATCAAGAAAGACCAATAAACTCGTACGGAATCTATCCGGATCATGAATGCCGAAAACCAATGCCAGAATGATCATTTCGCAACAGCAAACAGATTTAAAATTATCGAAGCACTTGCGTGTATATATAAAACCTTCATTTTGAAAGGGAGGTAAAGTCAAATGAGAAGAAAAGAAAGCAGCGTTACCGAAGCCATGGAAGAGCTAGAATGGATCGTAAAAGCTTGTAAATGCTGGTATCGATGGTCACGAGCTTTACGCCCGTGTGAGGGAGAAAGAGGCCCGTGTAGGAACTATGAAGCATGAAGCCAACAAGCAAAATTGGAGTAACCAAATTTGGACCAACCCTCGAGTGACACGTGTCTGCTTGAACCGTTTCTCTTTCCCGCGACTATGGTCCTGAATCTGATGACCTGCGGACGTCATTTTCAGCCTTCGAGTGCCTCTGTTTTCGGGCATCCCATTTTTGTTAGTTCTTTCCTGTTACATTCAAAACTTATTTTTAGAAACTACTATAAAATTAGTTCTTTATTAGGGCAAACAACAAAAGAAACAGAGTAGAATTAAGTTTTAATTTTATTAAAGTTGTGGAAAATAAAAGCTGGCGTAGCATTCCAAAAACAAGTCTGGGATGTAACAGTTAACACTGGTTATTTTTAATTGTCATTCGAAGGAATTTAATACTTTATTTTTAATTCTATTTCTATTAATTAAGGGAGACAAATGTAAAGGTGAAGAACGATGGAATAAGAGGGAATAAGTAAAAAAAAAAATATACTAACTATTTAATAAGGATAAAAGTAAAAGATTTTATGTATTTAATAATTTTTTTAGCATGTGAGAAACTACCATAAATAACAATTAAAAAGGACCAGAATGGTAACTTGTTAGAATTTTATTAAAACGTCCACATCACAATAATTTTTTTAAATATATTCTACCCGTAAATATTTTTTCCTTTTAGTTTATTTTATTTTCTAAGTAAGTGGGGTAGATGCTTATGATTCACATCATGTAAATAATAATTTTGTTATAAAATTTATATTTTTATTAATAATTAACCTCAAAATTATTTTTTTCTTGAAATTTAATAGACTAAAACTAAAATAAAAACAAACTTAAAAGACTAAAATTTAAATTAACTCCTTTTCTAAGGCATTCAAATTTTAATGGGAAAAAATAAATTAAACTACCTCCTCCCCTGCTTTTAAAGACAGCATACTTTACCCTTTGTTTGCCAACAAGCCTCCTCACTAGTCACATTCCAGGAATTGGTAGTTTGCTCTGCTCATTAGGTCACTGAATTTGAATCAATGTCAATACTAATGTATAAAAGTTGGACGCAAAGAATTATTATTTTCCAATTTGTGATTGTAAGCACCAAAACTCTCTTTTTTTATTTTGATATTACAAAAACTCTAGCAAGTAGTATCATTTTTAAATTGTAAATAATAAAATTCATCTCCCAAACTTCATGCATTAGACTCAAACATAGTTCATGTATATACATAAAATTGATGACTAACTCTTATGGAAAATGATAGCTGAACCGTTGAAAACTAAAATTCATTTTTTTTTCCCCCAAAAACGAGTCTCAACCTCTTATTTAAAAGACACAACATTTTTTTATTATCCAAGAGACATCATAAACATCTCAGCCAAGTATATACAGTTGTGGCCATTTACACTTCCAAGTGGCAGACTTGATAGCCAAAGCAGAGGATTCTAGAAGGAGTAGAAAAGAAGATAATCAAAACAGGGGATGGTGCATTTGCCAGTCTAGATGAATATGCGGGTTTGTGGTAGTTGGCTTCCATTAATGACATTCACACTACCGCAGCAAAATATGCTTCCCCATTTACTCTCACCACCAAAACACACCGTCTGCATCTTCTCACATTTGACAGCATCAGTAAATCACCTCAAAAAACGGTGGGTGTAGGGCCACACTTATTGAAGGCCTCAACTAATTCATACAATTTCCTTCCCTGTGTATATAAATGCAGGCTTCTTTAAGTCCCTTCATTAAATATTTTGAAACCACCTAACTACTTAAAAAAAAAAAAAATAGAATCCTGATATGGTGATATGTGGCTCAATTATTATTAATTTGATCTGTTACAATGAATTCAATAATTTTTCATAATTCATAACGCTCTCCTTCCCGTCTTCCACCTACTTCATCATAAAGGAATTATTCATATTTTCGAAATGCTTGTCAAAAGAGAATATTTAACATATTATTATCATTGATGTAAGGTGATCCAGAGCCCTAATAAAGTTTGGAGAGACTAACTTCCCTAATTAAGAAAACAATATTTTATATAAAGGCCTCGGCGGTTGAAGGTCTCTTGTGAGGCATTCAGAGATGGCTTCTTCTTTTGCTTCTAAAATCATCCTTATAGCCATCTTCTCATTGCTGTCAAGTTCTGCAGTTTCTGTGAAGGGGCAAACACGAACCTTCAAGAAGATTTACGCTTTTGGTGACTCCTTCACTGACACAGGCAACACCAAGAGTGCCAGCGGCCCGAGTGGGTTTGGCCATGTATCAAGCTCTCCATATGGAAGCTCCTTCTTTAACCATTCCACCAATAGATACTCTGATGGGAGGCTTGTGATAGACTTTGTGGCTGAAGCACTTTCATTACCTTATTTGCCTCCTTACCTGCACTCCAAAAAGAATGATGCTTTTGGAGTAAACTTTGCTGTTGGTGGTTCTACTGCAATAAACCATGAGTTCTTTGTCAGGAACAACCTTACACTCGACATAACTCCTCAGTCCATCCAAACCCAGGTTCTATGGTTCAACAGATACCTTGATAGCCAAGGATGTAAGGGAGTTGCATCAGAGTGTAAAGAAGATTTTGATGATACTTTGTTTTGGTTTGGAGAGATTGGAGTCAATGATTATGCCTACACACTTGGATCTACAGTATCCCCAGATACCATCAGAAAGCTCTCTATTTCCAGCGTCTCCAATGCTTTACAGGTAATTCTTTAGCTTTGGTTTGTTGAACGGTTATTTTATGCTTCATGTATCTTGAGGAATTGTTTCATAAAGTTATCTTCATTGGGGTTTTGCAGGTATTGCTACAGAGGGGTGCCAAATACCTTGTCGTGCAAGGTTTGCCACTAACAGGGTGTCTGCCATTGTCCTTATATCTGAAACCAGAAGATGAAAAGGACGACATCGGATGCGTGAGAAGTATCAACGAGAAAAGCTACGCTCACAACCTCGTACTGCAAGACAAGTTGCAACAATTCAGGAACCAGTACCCTCATGCCATGATAGCGTATGCAGATTACTATAATGCCTACCGAGCAGTAATGCAGAATCCTGCCAAATTTGGATTCGCAGAGAGGTTCACGGTGTGCTGTGGAGCTGGACAAGGACCCTACAACTTCAGTGTTTTCGCCACTTGTGGGACGCCTAATAGCACAGTCTGTTCAAGCCCTTCTCAATATGTTAATTGGGATGGTGTTCACTTGACTGAAGCCATGTATAAGGCTGTTTCTAATATGTTCCTCCGAGGAAACTATAGTCAACCCCCATTTAGTTCTATGCTGGACATGAAACAGAGGCACGGGTGAATGGTTTACCCCATCATGATGTTTGTATTCCCTTTTTGGTTATCTTAAAACTGGAATCGATCCTCAATTGATTAGATCTCGTACTTTGGCATTGTTATGTTCTAATAAATTGGAAAGGACAAAACTTCGGTATAGATTTTAAGTTTTCGTCATTGAATTCTTTAATAAATATATAAATAAGACCATGATTTTTAACATCTCAGAACGTAAATCACATTTGCTATTGAAGAATTTGGCATCTAAAATAATTTATCTAAAAATCTTAAACAAATTACTTGTTTAACTCCAAAGCATTAAGCACAGGTCAGTTAAAGTACTGCTACAGTTTTGCTGTCAAATCTTAATTAACCGAGGCAGAACAAGATCAGTTGCGGTAGGCAGGACTGGGGAATCATGAAGACGGGAAAAGAAATGCATCCTACAACCTGTGCAAAGAGAAGCTGCCAATCTGATATCACCAATTTTGCTTTCTGAAACGCAATCACTCTGTAGTTGCAAGAAATAATCAAAGAAAGCAGAAAGCATACTTTTTCTGTACATGGCAGGCAGTTTATTCTACCTGTGTTTATTCTTCAATTAAAATAAGTACTCATTATACATTAAGAAGAGAGCATCAGGGATATCCTTAGGGAGGTTGTTTATGAAGAGAGAGAGACGAAGCATATCTTCTCTAATAACAGTTTGCACATCAATCATGTCCTTAGGGCACGTCAGAACCCACAAATCACCTGACTTAATCCTCTTCAAGCTTCCTCGACAAAATGGACAAGATTCCGATCTTGTGTTCCTGTCATGTGAAAGATGAAAGGGTATGTTAATTTCCAAGAATAGTTTTGTGGTTCTATTCTCTTGATAGCAGTGACTAATTCCAGTGGAAGGAAAAAAAGCGGTCATATTTACCAGTCGTGGTAGCAATTTATACACATGGCATGGCAGCAGTTTGGCAAAACCACTTTGGTACAATGCTCTAAGCAGATGCCACACTCGTTTTCTCTTTCAATGTCCACATCACAAATAGTCCTCTTATCTTCAATACTCCTATTAACAACCGTCTGTAAATTTTGACCTTTTCCTTGGGTAATATCGGCATCTACTAAATCACCATGAAGGCGCTGAAGAGAAGGCAATATTACACCTGCAGTCATAGATGCAACTGCTTGGTAGTTAACCAATGTTGTTCCAAATAGCCTTCTATACAGTATCATAATGCACCATGATTGAAAAATATACCGTAGAATTCCCTTATGCTTGCTTTCCTTCCATGTGAAGAGATTTTTGGCTTCCCATTTGAATACACCTAAACAAATAACAGGTCAACAAGTTACCAAAGTTTGAGTAAAAAAATACAATGGTTCTGCGTAAACCAGTAATAAGAGCAGGACCCAGACCTTATACACAATTATGTGGAAAAGATTTAAATAGCTCGAAAGTAGACAAGAACAGGAGCAGTCTATCCATCGAAGTAAATACAGCAAGATTGGTGCTAACTGATTGCAAACTAACTTCATTTGAAGACTAGCCCTGCCTTTGCTCCTGGGAATAGACGCAGCCCTGCACATTTTCAAATTCAAACCCTTTAATATGTCAGGCAAAACAAAGTCTGCCTCTAAAATGGATGTTCATTCACACTCCCATTTAAATTATGAGTATAATCAATATGCAAATAAACCAACTTAACAAAACTCAAAACGAAATGTCAACGTTTGTGCTGGAACGAAGCAGGCTCTGAGTCTGCAACCTCATTGTTAACAACCCCCCCCCAAAAAAAAAATAATAATAAACAAAGAGCGGAGAGCAGTCTATTTTTTATCTTCAAAACAGGAGTGACTATGGCGATACTGCAAATGACATGTGGGTTATATATAGCATTTTATATATTCTCCTTCTCCACTTCCAATATTGCCTTCATACCCCGCGTCTAGTCCAGTTTAAGCGGAACAAGCAAGATATGCGATAACAGTAAACCAAAAGACTTCGTTTTCCAGCAATGACACGTGTTCGCCAACATATATCAGTATAACATTCAGTCAATTGAGGTCATACCGTAGAACAGTGACAGAGAGTCATGTATAATCAAATGCATCGTACTTATTCATTGAAAAAGAACGAATTTACCTTCATCTTTTTTATATGAAAGGAAGGAGTGGACAAAAATACCAGAGGAAAGAAAAGGGTAGACAGAAAACTGAACAACACTATTTGGTTAATTCCTGTTTATAGCTTTAAAGACGTGACCTATCTAAAACCAGAAATGGTGTAAATTTATAATAAGCAAAACTTGACAGAAAATCAAATGGATACTTCTTGAAATATCAATTCTGCAACAAACCCGGAAACCCGGCCATGATCAAAATAGAAGTAAGATTAGAAAGAGAGCTCACAGCATATTGGCATGTTGAATGTCAGCCTCAAGTGCCTTGAGAGAATCTTCAAAAGAGGGCCTTGCATCAAGTAGTTGGTAGTATTCCAACATTTTGGCAATAACAGTGAAATATACTCCTTGTAATCAAACAGGAACCAGAGATGATCACAGAGAGAGGAAGCTACAGAATAAATAAGAAAGCCGAATACACAAAAGACCGCTATAATTTTCGGAGGCTGACCAGGAACGGGTTAAGAATGGAAGGTTGACGACGATCAGTGGCCCAAGGAACAGCCTTTGTTTTGAAAACTCAACCCCCATCCAACACTCATTTATCATATTCAGAGAGAACAAGTATTTCCCTTTTTTGAAGTTTGATTCTTTTGACTTTCTAGGCCTGCATAATCAATCGTTTGACCGCTTTCCTTGCCGTATGGTGCCGAGTTGTTATGATTAATTATTTAATGGTAGTGATCAAAGCCATCCATTAGGTGAGAGGCGGGTTTAGGTTGAAGCTAAGACTCACCTGCTTCACTGGTATTTTCTCCTTTCTTTTCCCACCCTCTACGCCTCCCTATGTTTTTATTATCCCTATGTTTCTTTCTCGTCCTCATTCCAATCTGACTCAGCTTTACAAGACGTCTCTGTTTCTTTCGTTATTGTTTTCTTAGGTCTACTAAAAATCAAGGTTTAGACTTTTGGGCTATTCGCCTCCACACACTGTGTCTTTTTGTACGTTTTTACTTTATCAGCGTATCTTTTCGTATGTCTTGCTTCATTGTTTTTAACATTCGACCTCATTTTCTTGGCCTAATGCAACTTTTTTTTTTTACCAGCATTGGCCTAATGCAACTTGACATATGCATAACAAATTATCTCAGTTTTTTCTCATAAAACTCACCATCAAACCAAATTTATTAGCTTCCTAATAAATTCGTGAGTTATGTTGAACACATGAAACCGTTCAACTACCCGCAAAAGGCCAGTACAGATACAGTAATTCATCATCATAAACAAGAACTGTTAATTTTTTTTTTTTTTGAGGGAAAACCATTTTGGAGAGCTACTTATATTTTTTTTTCAATTGTCAATTTGATACCTATATATTTCTTCTCTTAGTTAAATCTTTAATTTTACTATAGACTAAGAATATTAATAGAACAAAGTTACAAGAGCTAATGTTGTTAAAAAAATTAAAATTAAATGATTTAATTAAGAAAAAATATATAAGTACCAAATTCAAAATTGAGAGAAAATATAAATACTTTCAATATGATTTTTTTTTTTTAAATCCAAAATACTGCAGTGTAATAAGATATTACCTCTTCAGCCAGCCAATTGACTAATGATGCTACCGTTCAATTCGTGTAGGAAACTGTATTCTTATGTACTCAGCACCCTAGTCGTGATGTAATGTTTTAAAACTTGTTAGTTGTCTCGCGATTAAATCAAATCAAAATAAAACTGAATAGAAATGCAATATAATAACACAATTCGGATAGTTTTTCTCACGAAACCTTTTTATTTGAAATCATAAATTAAACTAAGTACTAAAAATATTAAATGAGTTTTGAAATTGATTTTACTTTTTTTTACTAAAACTACTTTGAAACAATGCAAATAAAAAAATCTTAAATACTTTTTTTTTCCTTAATAAAATGATAAACAAAAATGCATTTGGATTTTAAGGAATTCAATAATAAAATGCTTTTTCAGAATGAACCAGTGACTATTCACTTCAAGCACATCCAGTACACAAACTTGCATAGAAATCACACAAACAATAAATTCACAAAGGCATAAACATATGTTTAAATATAATAATTGAGAAAGATGAAGAATTGTAAGCTAATGTATAATCAAGTTTTAAATTATCAAGTAGAACCAACTGATTTGCTGCAAGTTTAACATATTATTAACCTATTGTATTAGTGGGACCCAAAATAACACGAAAGTTGCATTTTAACACTTTGATTTTTTATTGCATAGCAACATCATTTTCTACTCTTTGGCTGCTTTGAAAGGGCTATTTTATGCATATATAATACCTAAATTAATTGCCAAATAGTTGGGGTTCATTTTAAAAAGATCTCAATTGCAATTAGGTGAGAATTTTTCACTTAGCTGCAATTACAATATAATAATTCTTAATTTATAAGCTCTTGTGCAACACATGGAAAACACACCTGGTTTTCAATCTACACATCAAACCGCAACCCCCTCCCAATTAAAAGAAAGAAAGAAAGAAAGAAAATCACGTATATAAGGATTAATTGCAAGGCCACGGACTTCTCTCCCGTGCAATGTGACTTCCCATAAAACTCTTTGAAAAAAGAAAAGCGGCAGAAAAGCCTTGGGTGAAACTATTACACAATTCATACAACAAATCTGAGCTTGTTAGGCTTCATATTGAAAACCATGAAACCAAACGCGCAGAAGTCAGGTTTGATTGCGAGCTAATCTATAATCTCATACAATCATATGCATATATGTTTGTAGTTTCTAGCGCGCACTCTGCATCTCTTGACATCAAACTCCACCAAAATTGCATATTAAATTACAGCCTTGATTATGCCGGATTTTCGGGCTAAATAATCAGTTTCTAGTTTTCTTCTTGCCTCTTTTCTTTGAACTAGTTTCAGGCCCTTCATCCTCTTCAGCTTTCTGCTCAGCTTCTAATAGGGCCAGCTGCAGTATCCAAAGAAAAAAATTGAACAAGTGAAAGACAATGGCAATGATGCCAACCAACAAAAGCAACGGCTTTTAGATTAAAATTTGAATCCTAGGCAGAACTGAGAGCCCCATAATCAGCAAAACAATATTACCTCGTCAAGAATAGGTTTTAGCTCCCTGTACCGAGCTTCAGCAAGATCAAACCCATCCTTGCGGAGTTCCTATGACCCAAGGCCAGAATTTTGCCACAAAGGTGAAGACATTCATCAGTGATGAAAATCATATTAATATGTTCTCAAACAGGACACTCACGGTGTAACTTGAATATGACCAATAGGGTCATATCAGAGTCTGAGAGTGAACATGCAACATACAAATGGGTGTGCTCTGCCAAGTACTTGTAAACTAACCCAATAATCACTTTTTTCTTTTTTAATAAGAACATCTTGAACTTTGAAAAAACAAAATTCTTTCAAAATTTGAAACCCAACCTGAAACAACACAGGGAGTGGTGTTGTTCAGCAATGTTACCAGGCACCATAAATTACACAGGGGGAAGGTTCAGCTAACTTTGAGAGACATAGATTTAACATATTGAACAGAGAATGCATGCAGCCCAAAAAGTGAAGAAATAATTTATCTAGAAACATCATAAAAACCATTCGTAAGCAAAATTAGGATAAATTAAAGATTTTTTTTTAACACTGACAAGAACAAGGACCCAAGCCAATAGGTGGAAGATAAATTAGAATCAATTGAAGCCTTATTTTCATCCTGAAGGTGGTACTTCAATTCTCATGCATCTGCAAAATTTGACACAACTACTGATATAATACAGATTCTACACAAAAGATAATTCATGTCAACTGGAATAAAGTACAGGAAAGCTGGTCAAACTTTTAAAGTAAACCTAATGGACAAGAAAGATGACCAAGACAGACAATGAAATGAGACATACCTTTCCAGTGTGTTGAGTATGTTCGTGAGCAGCCATCTGCCAATACAAATTTGTACGCCTATAGAAATCCCTCAAGGATTCTCCCGGCTTGACATCAAATATGCAAAAGATGATCAGTAAACAGGCATGGTGAAACAAAGACAAGATTGGAGCCTACAGATATTTCATTATTTCCACAGGCAAAAAGACAACCGGACACAATTAGCAAAAGTGAAAGAGCTCACATGAACAAAAATATATGAAACTCATAAGGTAAAACATTCATTATCTTCAACATCCAATCATAGGCATTAGCTACTGATGTACCATTGGTGTTCTTTGCAAGTCTGACAAACCAAGGCTTGCTCTGATCTGTTCTATTCGTGACCTTCTTTCTTTTCTCCGCAGATTTTTCACCCCACCCTTAATCAAAGCAACAGCATCTCCCACTTTAACTGATTCATTCTGAGACAAATATCCCAAAAAAGTAAGGTCAAATTAATACACCGGGAAGCTTCATGCTATAAAGGACATGCTGAAAAAGCCTTTCTCTAATATATATTTGAAAATTATTGTGGTATGGCAATTTGAGTCATAGGAAAAACAAAAAAAGCCTAAGAAATAATTTAAATAGTACGTGGGAATTCAATGCTTCTGGAGTAAACTTTTGCTTAAAAGAATGTCTCAAGTTGTTTTTAAAAAAATGCAAAATCAGTATCATGGAAAGAGCAAACAACTCAAGTGAGTCGAAGCAACAAAAGGCAAAAAGAAGAGGCAAGATTCCAGAAGGTGACAACTCAATCTAACAGGTGAGGTCAATCTTAAATATAAGGGAGATGCGGACTGCAAAAGAAATAGCGTTTAAAACGACTGAAGAACAGACATTTGTGCTGTTTGTCTTCCCACCCTACACCCTCAATAGTTTTAAGGTGTGAACAATCAAGTTAGATTTCATTTCCCAGTTGTTTTGCAAAGTAAGAATGGGCACCACCTCATCCTCATCCTCATCCTCATCATCATCACTTAGGGTATCACCATCAGATTCATCTTCACCATCTTCTTCATCATCTTCATTATCATCATCTGAAACCTCCACCCATTCAGATTCCGATACCTGGGTTGAAGAAAATCTGAGTCAGACTGTTACAAATAAAGCAATGCATATTTTACACGAAACCAAATTCACTAATCCACATGATTTCTCATAGCAGACCAGCCATATTGAATAGGTCTAGTAGCTAGCAAAAATGTTACCAGATAATCTTTCTAATAATATTTAATGAGACAACTGAGGTCTCCTGTAAACAAGCAACAAAATAGTGGTCACTTCCATTTCTAATAACTAGTTTTAGGTATATTTCTAGTCACTCTACTTTTTCCCTCTTCCTTTTCTAGCTTTGTTTACTGGCGATAAAATTATATTTAGTATTGCATATATGCATGTTTGTAAAATTTAGTTAAGAAAGTGCAACAAACCGGTTTTATGCACTTCCATTCATCAAGTTTGCTGAGATTCAGAGTATACAAGTCATCAAGAGTGATTTCTCGATCCTTAATCTCCATTGTTCCACCATATAAGTATAATGTATCTCTCCCAACAACCATGCAGGAATTAATACGTCCACAAGGCTTCACCACCTAGAAAATTCGCACAATATTTATCAATCAAAATCAATAACAGGGCCAAAAGAAAGCAGTGAAATAAAATAGTCCATCCACAATGACAACCTCAGGCAAAGAACTTTGAGTGTCCAAGCTAACACGAAATTCCTGCAGGTTCCCTTCAGATTCAGCTGTTGCACTATCAGCAATAGTCATATTTGATTTAATATTCTGGGATAAATTATGAATGTTGACTCCCATGTTGCTTGCTTCTTCTGGGAATTCTGAATCCTCATTTTCTTCTCTTGCTTCCAATTGAGGATTTCGTTTGTCATCAACATCATTTATAGGCTTCCGTTCATTCTTTTTTAACTGGAAAACCCATTTTATTAATCAGCTATATATTGTTACATCAAAATCTCTAAAGGTTGAATTTTAAGACGTAGCGTTGCTTTCATGAGAAACTGCAAGTGGTTTAGTCTACCTTATCTTTCGTTGACTTCTCCTTTCTTAGCTCCAATGGATACCTAAACACAAATAAAATCAATGATTAATAATAAGCTCAACAAGAGAGAATTAACTACGAGATGACATTTCAACTCTAGCCAATATATGGAATAAAATAATGATGCAAAAGTATTTAAAGATAAAGAATGAGTTGTAATAAAGGGTAAAAGAACACTGCAAAAGCATGAGAGAAATTAATTTCACAACGGCAAAAAACAACTTCAGAAAATATTTACTGATACAATATGAGCACAGGACTCACCAGCGATGATTATCTAATTGGAAGCCATAAAGCTCATTTAAGAACAAGCTCATCATTTTATCACCTGCAAAATATAAATGTGATCAGGAAACTCAGCAAGCACAGACGTATCACCATGGCCCCCTCAAAAACATAGTACATAAAATTAAGTTCATTGTTACACCTATTATTAGTTGCTAGCAACAATTTACAAAATGATGGAAATGATAAATGCCAAAAAACGAACCTTCAACTTCCATATCCACAACACCACCAAATAGCACTGCCCTCCTCTTATGAACACACATGGAAAACCCGGCACGAGGCCCTGGAGGCATTCCACTTTTCTTGACCTATGAAGAAGGGAGAGAAGGGATGATGAAATAAATCAGTTGGGCAAAAATAAACTAAAACATGCAGAGCAGGTGTGCGTTTCCCCATGCAAAAGCACACAACAGAAATAAGAATAAAGACAAATGGATAAAAGATTAAAAAAAGCAATTCCACAGATGATCATCTAAAAGGAGAAGGTGCCGCTATTCAACTACATTTCCAGCAAAAATTGTGTTCATTTCTTCAAGTGCAAGTTAAACTCTTACCCTGCATTATTAAGAAGCTTAAACGTGACTAAGTTGAGGAAAATGAAAAATTAATGAATATTGAACTGCATTATTAAGAAGCTTAGACGTGACTAAGTTGAGGAAAATGAAAAATTAATGAATATTGAACTCCAACCTATCACCTTGTTCCATTCCCAAGTCTTAGGATCAAGGGACCAAATGTCTGAATGAACAATCCCTTTCTCAGAGATATTCTTATCAGATGAAACTTCTTTTGAATAGCCCCCGTACAAAAAGATCTGCAATGTCAAAAGGATTAATTACAATGATGATGAACTCATGCAGGACTAATGTGCCACACTAATAAACACAAGCATATATACATGAAATCAAGTAATGTAAAATAGAATAGCTCCAAATAAGTGACTGTGATAGTTTACTTGCCTCATCTTGGTAAACAAATAATTGAAAACCACTCCGCCCACTTGGCCACATCGCACCAGGCGTAGGTTTTATTTCTTGCCACTACAGCACAAAATCAGGTTGGTATTAATTATATCAACGTATATAATATCAAGGGACTTATTGCATTGTCCAGAATGTCAATCTGGAATCAAAGTTAAACAGAATCATGATAGCATAGTAGAGAATTGATTGCACAGTAAGCCAAAATTCGAATTTTACCTTAAATTGATCAAGGTCAAATACAAATAGATCATTGTAGTACCTGCATAGTCAATTAAAAGGTCTCTTAATCTTCAGCTGGCAGACATAACGCAGTTTAGGTGCATCAATACAAACCAATACTCAATGCTAATAAAATTCCGAAGATCTTAACTCAAGTTCTACATGCAAAGCCAGAGAAGTAAAGAACACCAAGGAACAGAGAGCCTAAAATTTCAATGTTTGATAATAAAAAAAAACATTTTCTTATAGGAACATACGCAAATGTATGACTTAGCTAACTCTGGGATATGGAAAGTTTCTCTTTCATGAAGATTAACTTAGCTCCAAAGTATAATGAGAAATAATGAACATAAAAACTCAATTTTCAAACACAGAACTACTGACTTTGGGCTATGGAAAGTTTTTCTTTCATGAAGAAAACAATTGAAAATACTGGTTGCAAAACAATGGATTCAATAATAACACGATCTTGAAAAATTAATGAGCACCCACTTTATTCAAAATAAACAAATAAAGAGCATTAACAACCTCACTTCTCTAAGAGTGTCATAGAAGCCACCAAAAACAATAATCTTGTGCTTGTACAATACCTGTAAAAGAACAATATTCTTTCAATAGAAATGCATAGTGAAGACAAAACAAGATCAATACAGCCATTAATAAATGGCAGCAGGGGGGAGTCACATTCAGAGATAAGATTTCTAAAACAGATATGATATTGAAATCACAAACCAGAAGATAGATATATTTCTTTTTTTTTTTTTTTTTGCCCTGAGCTGAAGAAGACAGATATATTTCAAAACCAACAAAAATAAAAATGTTTATATGACATTTGTGATAAGTAATCACATGCATTAGTTTGTGGCTCAGCACACATCATGTATTTCCTGTGAGATGTGCTCACAGAAGACAGAAGCAACCTATGCTTTGGCGGGTTACAGGACACAGCATCATTTGAATATACATACATAAATAGGGCATAAGGAGATCATCTGAAGAACATTGATATATACAGTCACAGCACAGCAGCATGATATGATGCGGGTAAAAGGAAAAACGAATGTAACCATAGGAAAGGGTAATTTTCCAAATTAAGCACACCAAAATTTTTGTTTGATTCACGATTTCTAAATCTGACATTTTTCATTAGTAGCTAGCATTTGATTGATACATTAATCATTTCAAAGTAAACTGAGCCTACCATTCGATGTCCTGAGCGTGGACTAGGGCACCCTTTCAAATTAAGCTGTTCCCATTGATTTGTTTTCAGGTCCAACATCCAAAAGTCCTATGCAAATTAATATTCAAAATAAGCATCTAAAGACAGTGAGCAGCACTTTAATTAATCTCTTTCTAAATAGTCAAAGCCACTAAAGTGAACCACATTTATGTACATCAAGGAAGTAAGATTAAGCAAGTCCAACCTTGTAATGATGAAATCGTTCTTGGTTTGGAGATGTGAATTCACCACCTGAAGAATGAATAAAATGAAGTGACATATAGTCATATGCCATTGCGGAAAAAAGGAGACTGTGATGCAGACATTCACTCATCAAGCAAAAGCTTACCAAAAATATAAAGATAATTCTTCCAAGCAACGGCCTGATGGGCACTGCGAGGAGGAGGACTATTAGGACTTGAAATTAGTTTCCATTCCAGCTTCTCCACATCACATCGGTAAAGATCACCATAGACAAAAGTCTGTACAAATTCCCACGGTATCCGTCAAAATACAAACAGAACCACTTAAACCAGAATGCTTCAAATATATGATTGTCTTGATCACCATTAAAATCTGACCTTGTTACCGTTGTAAAATTCACCACCATAAAGAATCAACTCTGTCTCTTTCAAGGGATTAACTGTGAGCTGTATAAGTGAGCAAAAGAGGCATTGATAAAACCTTATATCAGACAAATTTTCACCAGCAAGATAGATGAGATTGTGCAATTGAAATGAACCTGTTTGTAATTAACGATAACCCAAGACCAAAACATTACCGTACAGTTGGATCGAGGAGAAGGTGCAGGAACATTGTCTTCAACATGAACTTCCTTTTTTTTGGCTTCCTCCTTTTGTATGCTTAACTGTCAACAGACACATTTAATCGTTTAAAAACTTGCATAGAAAAGAATCACATAATTGAGTTGTTCCACAATAAACTACATCACAGGTCAATCTGACCATAACATCAAATCAAGCACCATCAGCCGTCATGCCGCTTTTGGGAGGCAGCGCGACCAGCAACAACAGTTCATCAAAACAGTGACAAGTGCTTGGGAGCTTCAAAGATCAGTTTTTTTCTAGCTATATGCGTAGAAAAATAGGCGAGGAACTTCGTTTCTCCCTCGCGTGGATTAATTTCAAGACAAGAAAGCCGATGTTGTAAAAGTATGAACACAGCCGCAACCAAGTTACGGTATGTACAAAATATCTTCCGGTAACGAGGCATCGCTTGGGACTTTAATGGAATGCCATTAGTCATCATGAACATGCTCAGCATTTTCTATGGTGATGACAGCCTGAAGAAATCAAGGATTACCAGTATGGCATCGATATCGTCCTCTGGGGAAAGCTTCTTAGTCTCCCTGCGAGCTCTCTTCTCCTCTGCTTTCGCAGTCTTTCTCTCTGTTTTCTCCTTGCCTTTCCCAGGCTTCTTCGTCTTCTTCCCCATTTTTGGCTTTCGTTAGCGCGGCAGCACTCCCCAAAGAGCGTAGTCACCTGGCAGTTGGACTCTAGGAAGGGCACATACACAAAACAATCACCCCGCGCCCCCGCTTTGATCTCACAGACCTATCATATTTTTTTTTTCCCCAAAAAAAAAAAGGCCTTGGGAGTTGGGTCAATACATAAAAAAGATCACTTTTTTTTTTTTACCTTGTATTAAAAACATAATACCAGAACGCAGTTTTGATCTAAGCTGTTTTGGTCAAAGTTGCATTTTAACCATTGTGAGCACAAACAAATCCTTCAACTTGTTATTTGCTTGTGGAAGGTTATAAGTTGAAAACAATTTACATTCACTGGAGATTATTTAGTTACAAGAAGTTCCTCAAACAACAATGTGCCTTGCCATTCACAAGGAGCGTCCAGTTTACAAAGCTCCAACCTGGCAACCAGACCATGAGATCAAAAACAAGGAGCTTACTTCTCAGTTAAACGTATCTTGGTCAATTCAATATACATCATATACTAACGACTATATTATAATGCAATGATATTTCGAGGGGGGAAAAAAGAATATATCCATGTCAGATATATGATATGAAATTAGACTTGGTATGTGTGTCATATTTATATAAATTCTGCACCAATCCACAATTTAATAATAATAAAATGTGATCCTTGAAGACTTGCAAGGAGGTAAAGAGTCTTCTAAGACCAAGTGCTTGTGAAATTATGGGGCTTTAACTTTTTTTTTTTTTTTTAATTTTTTCATTCATCCAATGCTTTTTCCCTCTCCTTTACATTCAGGAAAAGACTACAAGAATTTCATTTGTAGGTTGCGATGGAATTTTTGTTGGTGCATGTAGCCATGTACCTTGTCATAGAATTTATGCTGCTATAATATTCAAAATATTTAATATTTAATTTATTATCTAATGATTTAATTTATTTATGCTTAAATATTATTTTTTATGTATAGGTGTGTTTATATACATGTAAGCCTGTATATCACTTTACTCGCGCATTTGAAATGAATCTCATTAATTGCAGGGTTTTATATATCTATCTGTGAGTACAGCAAATTATAAGGGAAAAAAGTCCCTTCTCCCCCCACCAAATTCCCGTCGATATTTACCGGAAAATCTTGCGCGGAAAGTTGGCATATTTTGGAGCATCCAAAAAATCAAGACACTGTATAGGCCTGAAAATCCACTCATTCTCCGTCCCAGGTACGGAGGAAACCATCCGGCAGAAGAGGGGACCGGCGTTCAAGTCGTAAGAGAGCGTGACAGATGAAGTCGGCTACAACAATTGCTTCCATTTTCATCACCTTAATTACGATTTCCTTTGAGATCGTCAACGTTTCTTCATCGTCGCCTCTCTTACATGAAAACCAGGTAATCTTAATATTATGCGCCCTTTACGAATACGATGTGTTGGTATTCGTCTGGTCAATTATGATGGACTAAAACTTGGAGTTTTATTGAATAATAATTTTGCAGCAAAAAATAGCTATGTATGGTTCATTTTGTCGTCAATATTTGCTGCTATGGAATTATACAAACCATTTTATATGAAATTTAATCTTGCAATAGAGGTGACATATGGGTTCCAAGCTCAACATTGTTAGTCTTTGATAGAGTTGGGTTAATTAGGATTTACAAAAAAACATATAAGCATCCTTTTCACTTGAGCGTGTGGTTTATTGCCTAAACATGCGGCATTGACATTGTTATGTTCCGTCTTTGAAATATTTGCTCCAGGTTTATGAGGAATCTGCTGGTGGAAGGTATAGGAATGGGCAACAACTTAATTATCGTTACTACTCAGCAACCACTACATTTCATGGCTTAACTTTCATATTTAACACGGTTTTGATACTGATGCATTTAAGTTTGTTCCTAGCTCATTAGGAAACTTGGCTTTTATCTCACTGTCTTGCACAGTCCCACTTCATGTACTGTAAGTGGCCTCGTAATTCAATCTCACGCCCAGCTTGATATGCTTTATCATGTAGACATAATAAACATGAACAAGAGCATGCTCATGAAGTACATTGCTCAAGAGAAAGAAGTAGGGCGGCTTCAAAAATAATTGAGGAGGTATGGAATATTTTTTTTCATCATTATTATACAGTACAGCATGAATTAGTGCATTTTGAACTTCACCTCCATGATTATGTCACTTATGTCGGTTTTGTAGTATTTGGTGCCATTCGTCGAACGAGAAAACTATCAGCTCCCAGAACAGTGCAGACTTCATCCCGACAATAATATATTCAGGGATCAGGAAGAGCATAAAATTCACATAGATATAAATGAGTGGCGGTGTGGATATTGTAGGAAAAGCTTCTATGCTGAAAAATTTCTTGATCAGCATTTTGATAACAGACACTACAATCTTCTAAATGTAGTACGTAATTTCTTATTCCTGGCTTAACGTGTTTGAATCATACATTAACTATGTGCAGTGCAAGCTTTCATCTTTATGTTTTCATTCAGCTAGATGAGTTTAGTGTGATGAAGATTGCCTGTGATTACTAGCCATGGATGATATAAATCCTTAAGCACTAGAGTATTTAGGCCCCGTTTGGCAGAGTGGTGAAAATCCCCTATAAGCTAGTTTCACGTAAGCCGAGACAAAACTCCTCTCACATATTTGTCTCGTATTTTATATATCACTATTGAAAAGCAGCTTATAAACTATTTATAAGCTGTTCCAAACGGGCCTTTAATTTGGTCAAGAGCTATGATACTACTGGTTAATGGTTAATATCTTAGCAATTCTGTAACATCAGTTTTCCTTTTATTTTCATTTTCAAAAATTTTTGGCTGAGTTTATTTACGAATGCCAAAACCTTCAAACCAAAAAGATTCTGATGCCATGACTTATGATTATCTCGCTCTATTCTGATTCGTCTGCACCAGACTTCTATTGTTGATGTTATCTTATAGCTATCAATGATTCTTGGTACTCTACTCATTACTTTTCATATTTTTATTTGTTTTTCTCCATTCCTGTCATATCTAAATGTCATTTCAGTATTCTTTTTTGCATCTATTATTGTGGTTGATGATATACTCTTTGTTACAATAACCCAGACTTTTTATTACAAACCACTCATTTATTCCCCTCCCCCCTCCACCTTTTTCTTGAGAAAGAATCTGTTGACAAATATGTGTCAGTATGTGGAAAGCTCGTTATAGTTTTTTATGCATTTCCTGTGCAACACCTTCTCATTCAAATTGCATACACAAGTATTGAAATCTTTCTGTGCCTATTGGAGGAAAGCGTAGAGCTCTCCTTAAATGCATTGCTACACTTGATATCACATCATAATTGCTGAAAGCTCTGTTGTTTTTGAGCCTGATTTCTTTGTTGTTTCATTTAAACGCAGAGTCATGGCAAATGCTTGGCTGATTTATGTGGGGCCTTGCATTGTGATGCGGTGATTTATACCAAGACCTCTAAAACCAAGTGTAATCCAGCGGCTGCTGGGAGAAATCGTCACCTATGCGAGGTTGCTCTTCAATGCTTCTTCTTCCTTTTTGTTTTTTTTCACACATGAACTCTGGCATTGTAATATTTCAACCTAATCCGTGTCCACAATGTATTTACAGAGCCTTGCAGATAGTTGTTTTCCCTTGAATGGGGGCCCCTCAGCAAGCCGCCTTCATGGTATGCCTATAATTTCTGAGGATGTTCTATCTGTGTTAAATTTACTGTTAAAATGCTACTATGTTTTATTCTTTCACTGGGCTTCTCATGTTGATGTCATGATCTACTGGTAGAATTATTTCTGCACCAATTTTGTGATGCTCACACCTGCTCAGGGAAACAGAAACCCTTCGTTAGAGGTGGCAGGGTAAGATAATAAGATCCAATGCTCTTCTTTTAAATTGTATTGCTAAAGCACTTACTTATTTCAATGTCTATTCTTAGAAAGTTGTCGCTGCTAATTTGCAGTAGTTTTGGACTTTCATGGTTTGTCATAAATTATCCACATTGTTAGGTGTTATCCATTCTGTTCATGCATTTCTTGGAGAAAAACCTCATAGACATTGCTTTTTCTGTTTGGTTCTTTAGGGTAGCTCTTATCAAATTCCAAATTTAAACATGCACGCAATACTTCTATCCTAGGAAGGTCTATAAGTTTCAAGCATGGCCTTTATCTTTCAATCCCAACATGTAACAATCCCTGAAAATTTCCAGGTTAATTGTAGCTAAGTTATTATAGCTTGCAATCGTGTATTGATAAAGATATTAATTATCCCTCCTGGTACTTTCTTTTTTCCCGCTGCAGAAGCAAAGGAGTATCTTCTATTTGGCTGCGGGAGCATTGACCATGGTGCTACTTCCTGTGTTTTATCTTTTTGTTTATTTGGTACAAAGGTAAATATTTTCTATAAAGCTGTGGAATCAACTGAGGCTTTTCAACAATATTTCATAATGCTACTGGGAAATTTGCAGAGATATGAAGAGTAGAACTCAAGAGCTTCGGCGAATTACAAAAGTGGGCCGAAAAGCAAAACCATCATGATTGGTATTATTCATGCCTTTTAAATGGTTCCGTTCTGGTCTTGTGCGTGACAAAATTGGCTGGACTGTTGTATTAACTTCTAAATAATGAGGAAGTTGGCTTCGTTCTTACAAGGAATTGGCCAAAGAAAAGGTTGGGGGGGGGGGGGTTTGGAATCTCAGGACTTTATCAAGTTATCTTGCGACTCAAATTAGTTGGGAAGTAAGATAACCTGAACTTTTGATGGGTTAAGTTGCAGCTGTGTTGTTTATTTATACCCTTTCTGATCTTTAGGATTGGTCCTTTGGTCTTGCTTTTTAACCGTTGGTGTACGTCATTTGAGTTACATGACCAAACATAAATTAGTTGACCTTTATGATTTTTAATCGACTGCCATAGGTTTATTCTTGTTATTACTGTCCACCCAAACATGTTTCTATTTGCTGCCTGCAGGGGAGGAATTGTAGAGAATTCTGGTTGAGTGTAGCTGAAAGAAATCAAACATGGCGTTGGTTTAGCCACTCTTCCTGTGCTGAGTTGTAATATATGTTCTGTTGTTGTAATGCTGCTTTTCATTTTTTTTTTTATGCTCTTTGCAAGTGAATGAACATTTGTCTCATACCTTGTAGTTTTGGAACAGTACTAATTTAACGTAGATCAGGGGTTTTTTTTTTTTTTTAACACCTTTAGCAGAATGATGCCATGTAAAAATGATTAGGTGCCTTTTTAAGGTCTATATACGGTTTTCTTTCTGAAAAATGACTAGGTGTCGTAGAATGTTGGCTTTGATATCAAAATGGTTGATATCCCTTGTTAGGAAAGATGATTTCGCTGATGTGGCTACTGCCATGCCCGGGCCATGTGTGACATGGCCCTAAAAGAATCAGTAAAAAGATATGCTATGGTTACATTCTTCTTAATTATTTTGAAATTGTGCAAATGATTGATGATATATTTTAATATAATTTTTCTGGGATTTGAAGTCACCTAGACATTTTTTCAACTTTCATTTTTTTAATTTTCAATTTGGTATCTTCATTTTGTCTCTTAATTAAATTTTTAATTTTACTCTATTAATATTGTTAATCTTTATATAAAGACTAAAAATACTAAAAGGACAAGGTTATAAAAATTAATATTGCTGAAAAAATAAAAATACCTCTAAGACGGTTTTTCCTTTTTTTTTAGTGCTTGAATAATAATGATTAGCCATAAATTAGTCAAATACTATGATTCGTAAGGAAAATGGAAAAAAATTGACAGGTGAATGAAGGATATCTTAGCAAAATTGTGACTGCTCAAGATATTCAACGACATTGTTCGTATTATGGTAGCACTGTACCTACACTGAGCACGTAACAAAAATTCCATCGGAAGTAATTATGACGATAGATATTTCACCATGTAAGGCCCTTCAAGCTCATAGCCCAGCTTCCTATAATAATGGCGGGTGCCTACTCCCGAAATTACAGCTATTTTTGTTGACCTGTGTTCCCTGCGGGCAATTCGTTCTGCCTCCTCCATCAATAGTGTACCATAACCCTGCAGTAATCATCAAGGTTAGGAAACTACTGTATATTCGTACGGTGCTTTTCTACTCTCGTGAATATATTCGCAGCTGAAGAATTATTTCCCCGACTAACAAAAATCAACCGCTTCATGAATTCTAAGGCTAAAACCACTAAACCCCTATCTGTTTAGATTATCTGCCCCTTCATCTCGTTATGGTAGGTAACCTCTATAATAGCATTAGAGCACTACCTGGTGTTGCAGCTTATCAGCATCCCGTCCATGGACTGGAACAGCAGTTCCATAAACATGGAGTTCACGAACAATAGAACACTTCCCCGTAAGTTCTGGGCAAGTAGTATTCCGACCACATTTTCGCAGACGCAGCAAACCAACAAGAATATCCTGTATGGAATCGGAGCACAAAGAGGGTCTTTTTATTTTCATTTTTCACAGCAGGATCACAAGATCGGGTTGAGACCTGTCCCTCTAGACGGAAAATTTCAATCTACTACGTACTCACACCAGAGGCATGCATAATTGTTGTAATAGAAAGTGAAGGATAACATCCCACTAGTCATCTCAGAACTAAGGACATATTGACCATTAATCCAGATCAACAGAAAAGCCATATATCCTCTGAAAATTATATCAGCAATCATAATATGTTTACATGTCACCAGTAAATGTGATGATCATAGAAGCGGGAAAATATTGGGAAGAACAGAGAAAGATACTGTATGCATGTGAGTAAGATGGTCGCAAACAAAGGGACCAGGAAAAGAGAGGTCAACCTACCTGTCGAGTGTCTTCGTATGACAGAAATGTTTCCCAACCTTCATTTGCCGTATAATCACGACGCACAAGCTCCACCTCTTCAGGCTTGATGTGGTTGTGAATGTCCTATAAAACACAAGATGTTTATTGGTGATCCCAAATATTCAGCAAACTAATTGCATATTTTTACCTAAAGAATTCAAAGCATATGCTCTCTTTAGCGTATAAAATTTCCAAAGGAGACTAGTTCTATATAATAACCTGGATTCCAGCTTCTCGGGTCCGAACATCACGACATTTCAATCCTAGGTCATCCATCCGAGCCAAAGCTAACTCCCTTAGATTACCTTTCTCAACCCCAGAAGTAACCAGAGGCATGGGTATATCCCGCTGAACTCTATAAACACGAGTCCAGGGGGGCACCATGGCAAGGATCCTTGCTACGATGTCCACCAGTTGCTCTGGCGGATAGTTCCTATACCTAAAATGTTATAGTGAAATGTTTATTTTCCTAATAAAAAATAATACTAAGAAATTGATAAGCAAGCGAAAAAAATGCAAATGTGTACAACAAAAATAACAAGTACCTGCCAGTTTTCCAGAGCTCATAAAGTCCAGTTCCGCGTATTACAAGTGTAGGATATATTTTAAGTCCATCTGCTCTAAACAAGGGACTCTCAAAGAATTCCCGAAAACTTTCTAAATCCCTCTCAACACCAACATTTGGAAGATCAGGCATCATGTGAGCAACAACCTAAAGCATAAGCTGGGCAGATTAGGATAAAGAGATAGACAAAACTAGTATATTATCCAAGTCCATCTTCAGAAGGGCTACAATTGGGGCAAACAAGATTGTGAGACTATAGAAAGTTGTCTAAGTGCGCCCATGCATCATCTGATTAATGATCGTACTCTTTTGACAAAGGCACGATTGATGAGGCAGCACAGGAGTCTATAAAAATATTGAACGCAAAGTACATGCATGATCTCCTATTGATTTACAAAGAGTTGACAGATGGAATATACAAGAGCATCGTTGGGTAGGACAAAACTGTGTCAGTATACTACTGAAACTGCAGCAGCGCAAAAATTAATGAGAGGCTCAATAGCAAACCTTAAAGCCAGCATCTTTTGCCAAGCAAAAACAATCTGCGACAGCTGCTACAGTATGCCCTCTGTTAGTGTCTCGAGCAACATCCTCATATGTGCTTTGTACTCCAATCTCCAATCGTGTACAGCCATAAGAAAGCATTTGCCGCAAGTGAGGACCAAGACAATAATCTGGCCTCCTGATAAATGTAGAAATGCCCAAGTCAATTAATGTGTCCAGACAGTACAACCACATTGAACTCAAACAACATTGGACTAAAATGATTCTTGATAAGCTTCAATGGAAATGGTAGAAACATTCTAGAACCTCCATCCCTAAGCCAAAGCGAAGATCATGGTTGATAAACTTTGCAGATAATATTGTGGACGCACAAATAGAGGATGCATTATTTCCTTTAACAGGGAGAAAAAGTAAGCAACTACTGGGCATTCGTTTAAAGCCATATGCAATACACGAAAATTTTCAGAATCATCTTAAATATTATGATGGAAGCTTACGTTTCAATTGTCATGCCAATACACTTTGTTGCACTATGCTCAGAGTAGGCAACTGCCTCTTCAACATTTGCAGAAGTGTGCCCAGACAAAGCATCATGAAGGTTCCTTATAAAGTAATCACGATAGTCTGCCGGAAGGGACATGAAAGTACCACCCATTAAAATGAACTCAACCTGGAAAACACATCATTATATTATTAAGCACATACCATCAACAAATATATCTAAGCACCCAACAACTACAAGAAATACATATTTTTCAAGATTGAGATCCAAACCTTATCTACACTGTGACCCAAACGCTTCAGTTGATCTATCCTGCTCCTAGCTTGGACGTATGGGTTATACCTAAATCCAGAGTAGCAGGTACAACATTCAAAGTGATTAGCATGAGTATTCACAGGGTGAAGAGTACCCGATCATGTCACCAGAGTATTAGCATCCAGAGAAAAGAATTACAGAAAGAACAACCAAATTTTTAAGAAGAAACTGCATTAGAAAGAGAATAGTTCACACCTAGCAGGAAGTCCAAACTCTCAACTATACTTTTCAGTTTTCACCATTTGAAATATGCGGCATTGTGAATCATAGACTAACAAAAAGAATTCCCAATCATAGTTTCTAGCGATCAGGGATACAGAGTTGCGCCAAGAAAAGAGATGAAAGAACACCAAAGTTGATCTAGCATCTGGCCCAATAATAGGGTACGTGATTCAATGATGCATAATGCATCTCATGAAGGAGTTGAGATTTTAATTCAGTATTTTATAGTATAATACACTGATAGAGAACTCAACAATAATCTGGAGGAACGTTTAAGCTGAGCTCTCAATTTTGAGGTTACGATATAATTGCCCTAGATGCTGCAACAATAATAGAGTATACTACTCTGATTCTGATAATATCCCCAGAAAGCTCAACTCAGGCATAATCTAGACAGCTTGTGAAGGAGTTTCAATTATCATAACTCAAACTAACATGCTTAGACAAGAAAACAAACAAGCACATAGAGAGCTTCGTAACCTACCTAGCTCGAATTGCTCGCATACTAGTTGGTTCGTAACCAGTGTAAGACTGAGTACTGTACTCAAAATCCGAATCAGGCCCCCCGGGGCAGTACACGCAAATATTACCAGTAGTCGCTATGTGAGGGCAACGGTGTGGCTTGGACATGACCGCCACGACGGCTATTCCAGAGGCGGTTCGGACAGGTTTGGCTCGAAGCTTCGGCAGCAGCGCCTCCTTTTCCGTCTCCGGTAGGGCGGCTATCATCTCCACTAGCTTGGGTGCACGTGAAAGTCCATACTTGCGACATGCTGCGGATTTAAGCGCATTCAAGTCGACGTTCTGGCCTTTCCGCGAGAGGTCCACCATAGAGTTGACGATCTCTGCAATGGCTCGAACCCGGGCTTCCTCTTCAGAAAGGCCATGAGCTTCGAACCCACCCTTACCCGGTCGAGGGGCTTTCCTAGGCTCGGCTACTGCTGCAGCCGCCATAAGCAACAGTGTTGATGTGGGAGAAGTTGCAGAAGACAGTAGATGCTCTGATATCTGTCGATTGTTTTGCGGAAAGTTCGTTTCTTTACTGGAAAGACCTCCTGCGATCCCGTTTCTCTCTGTTTCTTTTTGTTCTTTTTTTCCCCTTCTCCTTTTTATGCTAGCTGCGACCCTGATAAAACGACGTCGTGTCGGCAGAGGGCTTACCTAATCCTAGAATTCGTGGCCGTTAGGCCGTCAGTCCATTTTTCACATTCTGCCTGCGCCAGGCACCTCGTCCGTCTGTTCCTACGTCCTCCGTCGTCTGTGCTTGCTAAACTCAGACGAAGGTTGTACGGTCCATTTTGTTGCAGAAAAAGGAAACTTGGATAGATGGGGGAGGTGGGTTCAAAGAAGAGGAATTGGAAGCTGCAATCCTTGACAAAACTAGCGAAGTGATATCAACTATAAAGAATGCCAAACACGTTGATCAAGTCATTTGTACGCTTAACTCCATTGCCACCCTTCTTTTTCCTATTGACTCTTCTCATATTTCAGGTTAGTCCTATGCACAATTTCTCGCTATTTCGGTGTTCCCGTGCTTCTGCTTCTTGTTCTCTCGCGGGGTTTATCAGTTTCTTTTCTTGTTCAGCGTTTAGCCGCAATATTCCTCATTTTAATCCTATAATGAATATGTTTTCATGGAAGAGGATGAAACTGGAATGAAATGTTAATGGAAAGTGTCAAGCAACATCTTTTTCTATTAGTTTTTATTACTCCCGAAATGAATAGGAAGACTTTATCCAAATATATTCAATTTTTTGTTCTACTCATTGACTTGCTCATATATTGATTTGGAGACAACTAATATTTTGGTATTTGGAACTTGACAGGTAGCATTGATGAGAATTACCGGGACCAGGTTTCTGTCATTAATCTGTTCAAAGTTTTGAAATGTTGTATTGAACTGATCCCTTTAATCTACATTTTCATCAGTTTTTTTTTTTTTTTGGCATGTTTAGGTCTTGGGAGTCAAAGTTCATTCAGCAGAAGAGCGGGCAGAGTGGTGGCAGGCATTTTACCATGGGATTGCTTTTCGAACATTCGCGCGATTCTTGTTACTTGGTAATTCTTTTTAAAGTCATTTATTTTATCACGCATTAGCACATCGGGAACCATCCCTGTGGTGCATGTTTTAATTGTTGGTGTTTCCTTTGGAAAGTTTTGAATAATATCCATATAAGAGCATGTCTGAAGGGGTGTGGCTGGGAATTTAGTTGATGACTCTTTGTAGGATCTATTTCTGTGCTATGTGCTCCCAATTCTTCTACTTCTTTTTTTCTTTTTTTCCCTGGCAAAATATTATCAGCATTTTACTTGTCCTGTTTTTCTCATATAAGATGTAATTGCCTGCACAGATGTTGCCCCCAACTGGCTGGCCTGTTTTCCCTTTTCTGCAAAGAAACATGTTTACGATGTTTTCTTTGTTCATGGACTTATCCCCGAGGTTGTGCAGATTTTGGCTCTTTCACTGCAGCATAATGGAACTGATGGTCCAGATATTAATGCTGTCCTCTCAAATTCTGAAAGGTGTGATTGTTAATATTTAACTGCCTTTGGAATTCTTTTACAAGCCATTTATTCTGACAACCATGTGGAAATGAATTCATATCCTGCACCTTTATGCATTCAAGCTGACCTGTGATGACAATGCCTTGGGCCATCTAGAAATTTCAATGCAGAATGTGTAAATCACTTGCTGTTCTCTCTCTTTTCTACATCAGGCAATTGCTTATAATATATTAGGTATTATCAGATAGGAATCCAATGCATATATTTGAATACCCATGGCAGAGTGACTGGCAATTGTTCCTTCCTTCCTTTCTTTAGGTTTGATTTCCTTGAATTTGATGATTGCAACATTGACATCTTTTAGTCCTAACGATGTTTTCATAACCATACTTTGTTTCACATACTGTTTACAATCTGAAATGATGAAACGTCAGTAAAATTTTTTTTTTTTTTTGACATCTATGATAGGTTGCTTGTACTGTGCTTGATTGAACATAAAGGAGTGCTTCAAATGGCAAGAGAGTTTGGTGGTTCTCATAAATCAGCAGCTTTTACGTATGAACAATTCAAGGCAGATGTCTCTAGGGTGGCTCAGATTGTTGCATCTATTCCTGACAAAGCAAGAATGAACTCTCTGACTTCATTGTCATCTCAGTATCCCAATTTTTAAGTCTTGGTTTGGATAGTGGCATTCTCTATGTGTGCATGATTTTGCTGTTCTTTTTGAATTTATCAACATATCTTGATGTCTCATTCTTTGCGGATGATAATGTTCTTAGTTCCTTGGTTCATTCTTCCACGTTTTTTCTTCACCAAAAATATTCAGCTTGTTCTTCAGGCAGATTATCATCCAACTGCTCTCCCTGGCAGAAGAAAGAGATATGGTTCTGCAAAATAGAATGGAGATTGGAGAAAAGGACAACAGTGGTACTCTGATATTTGGTGGGGAATTGTTTACTCGCATCTGTCGCCGTGGCTCTGCTGGTAACTAGAAAAATTCAGGCACTGGGACAAGTTCATATGTGTCTGTATGATTTGTGTTAGCCTTTTACCCTTGTGAAATGAATTGTGTTTGCTTCTTATAGTGTCTTGATTCCCTGGGAAAATTCATTTTCTGTATGGATAAATAGCAAGTTTAAAGCAACATCATGACGGAATTTCAGCCATTTTGTGTTGTGATGTTGCCATTAGTGTTGTGGACTGCAGCTGTGTCTGGACTAGCTGTCCAACGTCAGTAAGGTTGTTTTCTGATTGATTCTCTTTTCTTGTAGATCTGTTATCAAGGGAAGTAACCCCCCGAGTTCTAAGTCATGTACAGAGTTGCTTGCTAAGTAATGATTCAGTTACTGAGGAATTGCTTGAGTCAAACCCAGATTCTTTTTTCTGGTTGAGAATGATGGAGACAATTAGAGATCCCTATGCAGTGGAAAGAATCTCTGAGCAGATTTTGCATCAGCTAGCTTCTCAGCATGCAAATGATATGCTAGCCTATTGGGTTCTGTGGTTGTTGTTTCATCGCACTTTTAAGCAGCAGGCTTCCGTCAGGTTAGTGGATATGTGCTACTTTTTCCGTTTAACCTTTTTGGATTATTGTCAGGTTGGACAATATTTCTCTTTCGGCCTTTCATTATGTGAATCACTTGAATGTGTGGCCTTCCCTGTCTGTCTGAGATAGTCTGAATCTGATGTAAGGTTAAGCGAAAGAAAACTGAAGGAAGAATGATTATTTTTTGAAGGAAGATTGGATCAGGAGAAAAGTAAATAAGAAAGATAAGAATTATCATGTTGTATTCGTACCCTTAATCTAAATAGCTGTGGATGCTGCAAGATTATATGCTTCTTCAAGAACCACTTTTGTGGGGGATATCATGCCTCATATTAAATTAATTCACGCAGAGTAGTAATAGTAAAAATTTTGCTGGTCTAACACAGTAGGATAAATTTTATTTTTTGTTGCGGTACAAGTCTGCCACTGATGAAATGCAGAATTTTGTATTTCACCGTTCATGCATTTGTACCTTGTGATAAGTCAGTATGCATATAGCTAGATCCTAGGCCTTGGCCAATTATGAGGTACTAGACAGGCACTAAACCCCGGCGATTTAGGGGAAGTATTAATGGGAACTCATCAAAGAAATATTGACCTTCATTGAAATCCTCCTGTCTAGTAGCAACCTCTTTGGTCATGCCTCAATATTTTGCGTTTGCGAACTTGAGTTGGCTTGGCTGGCAAGTTCAAGAAAATGTCTTGGGAATCTTGCTGTGATCCTTATTGGCAGGAATCTACTAATTGTAGTGCACTTTACTTTGGAACTTGAACAATCTACCTGCCTCATAAAATTTTGTACACCTTGAAAATATTGGATTTAATGTAATTCATGAAATGGTATGGCGGCATTCTTCCATTCCTCTAAGATTCATTATGATTTGTTAGTTATTGACTGGTTTTTCTTGCTGTCTGAAGTAGATTTAAGTGAAAAATATGCAAAGATTTTGCTTCTGTTTATGATGGCTCCTTTATTTGTTGATGACATTTTTCCTGTTTCCATGACCACTGTCTAGGTCTTTGTTCGTGGACAAATTCTTGCTCTGGAAAGTATTTCCCTTAAGTTGTCTGAAGTGGATTCTTCAATTTTCAGTTCATGAATGCCCGCCAGGTACCATTGTATCTGGGCATAGTCGCCCTGGGCTCTTACATGTACTCCAGCGTCTGGTGGCTGTATGGTCTAAGAAAGAATTTGTGCAAACAGCATCTATTGAGCAGCAAGCTTGTATCCTTTTTCTGCATGCAGCAATCTTTAAACTGTGGGAGTCGACAAACATTGTTCTATTATGATCTAAATCCTTTCCTCGTATATTACATTCTCACCTACTTCCTTCTGAGCATTCCCAGGGACTGATGCCGTATACATTGTAATGCGCATATCTGCTTTTTCTTATAATGTGTGTTTCCCTTGATCTATGCCTCAGATATATCTGCCGCTTTAGGCCTTTCCCTTGAGACAATGACTAAAGAGGAATTAGATGGGACGAAGGATGTCATGCATTTGATTCTTCAAGGAGTTAGCTGTAATTACATTTACTTGTAACTGTTGGGTGTGTTGATAATAGTGATGGAAACTACGTATGTGATATTTGTGGAGTACTGCCTATCATAATCCTCAAGAATGCTACTTGAAGACCTAGCCATAGCTTGAGGAAAATTGTGTTAGAGCCAGAAGCGTCTATTAGTACTGCGGGGGTTCCCAGAGAGGGAAATGGCTCCACTTCTGAATCAATAATCTGAACTCTGAATTTCTGATTTTTTTTTTTATTTGTGTGTATATATATCGGGGAAAAAAAAAAACAGAAATAGTAGAACAATGTGACAGGTTCCTGAATTTTTGTGCTGGAAAGGCCAAATTGTTGCCTTCTCTATTTTAAGAAATATCAGTTTCCATCCATCTTCTAATATTTGTGTAATGTTCCAGGTAGGCTGGAGAGTCCAAATAATTTAGTTAGAAGAATGGCTAGCACGGTTGCTTTAGTGTTGTCTAAAGTTATTGATCCAAAAAATCCTCTATACCTTGATGAAAGCTGCAGTGGTGAGACAATTGATTGGGAATTTGGATTAAATGTTCCCAAGAAAGGCACTCTAGCTGCATCAGATTGCAAAGTAAAAGGTGTGGGAGAAACAAGAATAACAATGTCAGATCCAGAAAGGGGCTCTGATTCCCCCTCTAATAGCGGGATAAGCATGAATAAAAGGGATAAAAAGAAGTTATTGGAGTTTAATGTGCTTGACCCAGACGAGATTATTGATCCAGCTTCACTAAATCTTGAATCAGACTCTGGTAATGATGGTAATGATGTGGATGATAGTGGAAGTGAGGATTCATATTCCTCAAGTGATTCATCTTTACAGCCATATGACTTGTCAGATGATGATTCAGATTTGAAAAAAAGAATATCACAGTTGGCTGATGTAGTTGCAGCTCTTCGAAAAACTGATGATGCTGATGGGGTTAGTCATTAGTTCCCACTACTTTACATAGTTGCTTCTTGATTATTTGCCGCTTCTTTACATAATGATGGAATTTGAGATTTCTGACAGTCGAGGTGATGCCAATTGACTGTTAAGCTTAATATGACACGGTGTTAATTCAATAATTTAATAATTGCTGCAATTGTAAACTTCATTTGAGTGTTTTTTTTTTTTTTTGAATTTGTGAGCCTCTATTAAACCAGCCGTGATTAGCACCTGGCATATCGTCAGTTTGGAATGATACACAAACATATGATTAAGGACATGGAGCATAACCCACTCTTTTGATAAAAATAACCTAGCTGACTTAGCCCCCAAAGTCAATTTATTGTCCTCTGAAGTTCTGCCGGACCTGATTGGTACAAGTTCCCTGTATCCTCTTTTTTGGGTTAAACTTGGGTGGAAAGACTCCTAGATGTTGATTAAGTCATATATTTTTGTTGCAGGTGGAAAGGGCTATAGATGTTGCGGAAAAACTCATAAGAGCGTCCCCTGATGAACTTAAACACATAGCAGGTGATCTGACCAGAACTCTTGTTTATGTTCGTTGCTCTGATATATCTGTAGAAGGAGCAGAAGAATCTACTGAAGACAAACGACAAAAGGCCCTAGTTGCCTTGTTAGTCACCTGCTCATTTGAAGCGCTGGATACTCTAAACAAGCTATTATATTCTCCTAATTTAGACATCAGCCAACGCATAATGATATTAGATGTCATGACAGAAGCAGCTCAGGAGCTTGCTGAAATGAAAATTTTGAAACCCAAACACAAGACTGGATCCCTCGTCTCAGTTGTTTCAGATACCCAACCATGGTTCTTGCCAAGCAGCGCAGGGCCTCCTGGAGCTGGTTCCTGGAAAGAGATCTCAAGAACAGAAACTATATTGAATTGGTCAAATAGCTACGAGAGGGAACTTCCCTCTAAACCTAATCAAATCAAGAGAGGGAAGACACGCCGGTGGAGTTTGGGATTACCTTCTACTCAACAGAATGTGGAATGTTCCCGGAACAAGTTTCCTCTTTATGCTGCTGCATTCATGCTTCCTGCCATGGAGGGATATGATAAGAAAAGGCATGGTGTTGATTTGCTTGGCAGGGACTTCATTGTCCTTGGGAAACTTATTCATATGCTTGGGGTTTGCATGAAATCTTTAGCAATGCACCCAGAAGCATCTGCCCTTGCTACCTCTCTTCTGGATATGTTAAGATCCAGGTATTGACTCAGTAACTTTTTATTGGACCCCTAGTTGTGAGAGGGCCTAATGGATTTAATAATACTGAATTTCACAGTCTAAAGCTTATTATCTCACCAATATAAATATGCCTTATTCGTTCATTCAAGTAGAATTAAGATGCGCATCTTGTTTGGTTCACCATCTTTTGCCAGTATGCTAATGCAGGCAAAACTACATTTATATATGCAGGGAGGTATGCCATCATAAAGAAGCATATGTGAGAAGAGCTGTTCTTTTTGCAGCTGCATGCATTGTGATCGCTCTTCACCCAACTTACATTGCAACTGCCTTGTTGGAAGGAAATACTGATATATCTGCAGGCCTCGATTGGATTCGCACATGGGCGCTCGAGGTAGCTGAGTCAGACGCAGATAGCGAGTGCTATATGGTGAGGAAATTAGAAGCTCCAGAAAATGTCTAGAATCTCTCGTCTTCCTTCTCTTACCTTCTAGTTCCACGCAGCCCTCCAGAACTCTTTTCCTCCATTCTTTCTGATCTTGAATTTACTTCTGAAGCTACTTTCTTTTCGTTTTAATTTTGTGGTTGACCATAGATGGCTATGAAATGCATTCAACTCCACGGGGAGATGGCTCTTCAAACTTCAAGAGCTTTAGAGTCAGCAAAAAGTTCATTCAAGCCAAGTCCTGCTCTGCCTTCCAATGGTTCCAAGATGGCGGTTAAAATTCCCTACTTAAACGGGAATTTCTGATCCTATTATGCTGCATTTCAATCTTCTCTTCACTCCTTTTTGATGGCCGTTCCTGTAATCTGTGTTCATAAATAGGATTGTAAAGTTGGCTATTGTTATAGTTTGACACCGATGCTCGGACAGGTTTCAAATGGCTTCCAAGTCCAATTGTATTCGTTTTTATGCCTTTTTCAGTTTTTTCTGATGTTGTGGTGTACGGTAAATTATATATTTTTCAAGTTATGGAGGTTCAATTACAATTTCTTAATAAAAAGTCTGATTTAAAATAGAATCACCTATATATATACTCCTCCGGTCCTAATTATAAGACCCAATTGACTTATTTGAGGAGATTAAGGAAGTAAGTTAAGTTGGTTATTTATAATAAATAAGTGTTGTCATTCCTAAAATATCCTTGCTAATTAAGTATATTGGCTAAAACTATCATTATTAGAAGGATTATCTTGAAAAAAATACATAAATATAAGAGACAAAATGGATTGGGTCTTATAATTAGGACCAAATAAAAAGTCAAATTGGGTCTTATAATAAGGATCGGAGGAGTAATATAAAATGTCTCAAGAATTATATTACTAATAAATCATTATTTTACGGAACAACTCTTTAATTACCTGTGAAATGCAAAATAGATAGTAGTTGAAAGGGGTGCTTGGATCACTCACAGTTTAAAAGTATTTTTATGTAAGTTGAGATAAAATTTTTCTTATATGTTTATTTTTTATATTGTCAAATTAATTTTAAAATTATGATTTTATTTCTACCCAAACACTCATAAAATAATAACTTGCGTGAGCAGAAACAAAAGCCCTCACATTCTAATTGTTACAACAAAAAATTGTTGCAAATACATTGAAAAATGAGGTTTCAAGCTAATGTGTAATTGTGCCTTCAATTTTCTAAAAAGCAGTTATGTTTTTTAATGTTATGTTAAAAGTAGTTATTTTGTTGGCTGAGCACTCTGTAATTTTCATAAAATGCCCCTATCTTTAATCACTGTTTTTGAAAAAATAGAAATCCTTCTCCGTCATTATCTTCCTAAAAGAGTCATAAAGAGTTCTTTCCTTTCATTTCATGCTTTTTTAGTATCATGTAGTCCCGGACTGCGTATATGAATAAAGTTACTCAGTTTTTGAAATATCATATCTTTTAAATATAATTTTTCAAAATGTAATTTTTTTAATTTTAAAAAAGTTCAATCGAATTGATTTCTCAAATGAAAAATAGAATCTCATGACCTACGAAGCATTTCAATTCATAAAAAAAATACTCATAATATTGATTGGAATAAAATATTTGAAAAATATAGATATAAATTTAAAATTTTGAATTTTTAATGTTAAATTAAAAAAATAATCTTTTAAGATCAAGAATTTTTAACTTCTTTTTGGAAAAAAAAAAATCGGTCTAATGATTTTACCCAATAACTGTTTCCTGTTCCCCTCAAAGCCCAACAAAGTCCACCTGATACGCCGACCCATATTCTGGCGAAACATGGTAACGTGGGACCAAAGGCCCATCCCTGTCCATGTAAAGCATATTTGACAGCTTTGACCAAACTCTCATAGACAATAAGACGAACCCCAAGCCTGGAGGCTTCAAACTCAGATGATCGGGTCATGGCCGTCTCTTTCCTTTCGAGCTTCTTCTCCTCCTTGCTTCCTTCAAAGTCATCGTGCCCACGACCAGCCTGCCTCCATTGTCTCCCCTCACAGCTCCGTCTTCAACCATCCTCATCAGAGTGGTCGTCGCTGGTCTCAGCCAGCGACTTCACTGAATCTTCTTCGTCTTTTTCGTCTCTTCATGCAAGTGATTGCTCACCCATCTTGTACCCTGCACTCGCGTATTCAAATATTCTCTTCTTCAAATCAGCATATAACGTTCAGGTCATAGTGGGCGAGAATGAGCCCGAAGATAGGCTGCTGAACCGGTTCAGGAAAGAGGTCCTGAAGGCCGGTGTGCTTCAAGAGTGTAAAAGAAGGAGATTTTTCGAAAGCCAACAGGACAAGAAGAAGAGGAAATCTAGAGAAGCTGCAAAAAGGAACCGAAGGAGGTGTTTATATTGCTCTTTTCTCTGTTATTTATTCATTATCTTTGTTTCATTTCATGTGTTGTGGTTGTCGATTTTGGAAACTTCAATTTGCAATCTGTCCATGATTCTCTGTACATTATTGTATAAGAGCTTATCAGTTTCGAACTCGTTACATTTTGAAATAGATTAAACTCAAGTTTTGCCACCCTGATCAGTTATGGTTTTTGTGCGTTTAGGCAATTACAGAAATATTCCTTAACTTATATTTGTGAGTCTTATTCTTAAAATTACTGATCCTTTGCTTCATGACGTTGAAATATTGAAATTTTACTTGCTTGTTCTTCTTGACAAAGCTCGAATATGCGCAATGCCTATTTCAAGTTGAACTGGCGGGTGATATTTTCACAAAATGAAGCGCTGATTAACATCGTATACCTATGGTGGTATCGAGGAATTTCACTTTATCGATTTCTATACCCTCATCTTCCTTCCATTGCTTGGCTCTTGAGAGCAGCTGTGACGTACTACGAATGCTAAGATTTCTGCAGAACAATTTTGCAAGGGAATAAAAAAAGATTGCTAGAGAACAATGCCGTGTGGCACGACACAATCTCTGAGTAATGTATAGAAAACAGATTAACAGAATTGTAGAATTTGTTATTCAATGCTATTCCATGGTTACTAGAGCTGAACTTATTGTTTCTTCTTCTACTTAATTTTCCACCTTTTGTAGTGACAGATGACAATGACTGGGTTCAGAAGTTTGGCCTCAATGGCTTGATAGTGAAGTATTTTTCTTTGGAACTTTTGTTGAAACGACCTGTGTCAGTCTCTGAACTGTCAGCTATGAAATGAAGTTTCATAATAAATGTTGAATTTTGTAATTGAGGAAGGGAAAAATGAAGTAAACTTGTGAGGTTTGGCCTGGAAGTTCTTATTTTATGAGTTGTGTCATGGCATGCCAATGAAGGGAAACAGAACCATAAAGGTTTTTTGCATGGAAAACATATGGATTACTGAGCATTTTGGATTTGCTTCTCACCATAGCTCTAGTTAATCTTTCATATTATGTTTAGATGCACTGATGTTCCACTGATGATTAAAGATTGAATCTTGGATTTTTGCTTCTTTTCTTCACCCCAGTTGTGATGGGCTGAGCATTGATTTCCTTGCTTATGATTGACGTCAAAAGGGTGAATATTTGATTTTTAGTTTGCGTCCCCAAAATCCCGTATCATTTTTCTTTATTGTGTCATGTAAAACTTCTCTTCCTTGTACATATCCTATTGTCTGCTGATATGCCACTTTGAATGTCAGGAGGCCACAATCCAGAGCTCTAGTACAAAAGAAAGACGAAGCCCCTAAGAAGAACAAGTATGATGATGAAAAAGATGATAACTGGGAACTTCCAGAGGTCGATCTTCCATATTGTTGAAGCACAGAAAAACATATAGATCAAATGAACTTGAACTGGATACTCCTTGTAGATGACTTCACAAAAGTCGGCATTTTTTTCAAACTTCATCTTAAGTTCTTAAGTGAATTATCTTGTTTGTGCTGGTCTTTCAATTGTAATCGGTATATGCCATGGAAAGAAAAATTCCAATGTACAGATTATCTACTGGAGATGTGATATCAATGAGCTGTGGTATTGCTTTGGATGATATGACTCATTCAACTACTTTGTTATTCCATGGTGTTCATAACTAGTTACAGCAAGGTTCCATAAAATGAATGAGGGACTAGTTAGCCGTAGAGACTATCAATCTATCATGCTGATCCTTGATCTAGAGTTATCTTTCATAGATCAATATGGTGGTTAACTTGTTGCACAAAACGTTATGAAAAAAGGAGCAAAGCTGGAAATTTTAAGTGCCAAATAAAAGTCATTTTAACTTTTTAAAGGAGAAAATTGTCCCGCCACCCCCCCTCCAAAAAAAAAAATCGTACATTTAATTAGTTTGTGAGTTTTTAAAAGAAATCGGACAGGAAGGGAAAAGTTTTACCATGAAGCAAAATCATGTGCTATAAGTAAACAGGTAGCAGCCAATATATTGGAAATGGGAATAGGATGTGATTCTGTTTTCTAAGATATAATCGAAATCGTCTTGCGCCAGAAAGGAGTGCGGGGAAACTCAGATCAAGGATTATAAATAGTTTCTCAAATGATTGTTGCGCTGCGAGCTGATGGCAAGCCTGTCACTTCCTATAATATTCACTTTCCATGGCCAGTAAGAAAAATGCCCTTCTACCATGTTTTCACGATAGTTATAATTCTAATATCAATTCATCATGTAATGTATTTTTTTTAAATGTTTTTTAAAAAAACAGGGAAAACCAAGATGGTATGTCGGATTACTCAGGTCAAAAAATAGCGGAGTAACATGTATGCCGAGCAGGGCTGCATGTCCGCTTGATGCCGAACCCAGCCCAAGTTTTTCTCTTGACAATTTCTTTTAGTTCAGCCTAACCCAGCTCGACTCAAAATGGTTAGAGGCATTCAGATTCAGCTATGGTGGCATTTATTCGTGTATTTTTTTTAATAGATGAGAAGAAAATACTTTAATTTATTAATTTTTTCCAAAAGGTACAGATGCTTTTTGACGATTGATACTCTCTGGCCGAAAGAGAAAGAAAACCATTGATACCCTATATTTAAAATTTAAAATTTTGAATAAATATACTAAATATCCCTCTATTTCACCTAAACTACAGAAATACTCCCTTTTAAAAAAAAATACATACAAAACGTGATTTGATTAGTTTTATTTATGTGCATTAAGTTTTTAAAAAAGTGTCATAAATTATTTATATATTAATTATAAATAATTATGTTTTTTAATTTGAAAAATTAGTTAAAAATCGATATTTAATGATGGAGGAGTGATTGATAAATAATGCTTCATGAACACAATAACGAGGATTATAATTGAAGAATGGATTTTTCCCGCACTGGTCTTTAAAAAAAAAAAAAAAACAAAGTGGAAACTTTCACCTAAGGAAAAATGGAATTTTAAATGGAAAGAGAAAGCCATGAAGCCTGTTTAGCTTAACCCTGTAGCGCAGTTCCTCCTTCCTCAAGCAAGAGTAATTGAGAATCGCTGCTCAGTGGGCAAAGCGTTAGGCCGCCATGGAAGGACAAGAAGGGGTTCAGGAACCACAAATCGTGCTCGCTAACAAGTTTTTTCATCTCAAACACCCCGATGTCCAAGACATTGAAAAGGTCCGGCTCAAAGAGGAGGTTTTTACTCATGTCAAGGATAATGGTAACTGCTTGAATATTATCACATTCATTTTCTGTTGGACTTTCAATTACCTTCAACCTGCCTTACATGGCTATTCTCGTTGTGGTGCAGATATGGTTCCTTTATACGAAACCCTAGTCGCTGATTCAGTATTGCCCCTAGATCAGAGCGTTTTGGACTCGATGCGTGCTAAAATAGACGAGGAACTCAAGAAGCTTGACGAGAAGTAAGTTCATTTTTATTCCTCAGTATACTTAACTTTCGACTTGGGTAACTTTTCCCGGCAATTTGAGGAGGCAAAGATGAAAATTCCAATTAGGCATTTTATGTTATTTGATTCGACGCAGCATAGAGTTTGAGATTCAAAACCCAGAACGTTTTTAGGTCCCGTTTGTCATCTTAGATTGAGTGGAGATTGACTTCTACGGGTTTTAGCGGTTTTATAGTATGCGGTGCTGTGGCTCTCTTTTCAACGCATATAAAATTTAGAGGACTATATAGAGTTGTTATTTGAAATCGGCTTGCATTAAATCATAAGCATGGTCCTCGGAAGCATGTGAATTTGTGGGATCTTTCTCTTGATTTCCCTCCTCTAGATTGATATTCTGTGGCAGATGGTCCTAAGGTGTCATGAGCATGGAACTTAATGGTGCAAGCTGTTAAATTAAGAATTGAATGTGTTCCTTAGAAGTGACCTGAAATGTATAAGAAGATAAGCATAGTTGTGTCTGTGATGAAAAACCTGGGATCTCATCTGAAATTGCAGCAGGAGGCAGGAAAAGTTGAAGAAAAATGAGAATGTTCTGCCGCTTAGAGATTGCTAGAGGTCTTCACCAACAATTTCCTCATTTTTTCTGCATAGTTTATAAGATTCCAATTGATGGAAACCGTGTATTTCATATTTTCATCTGAAATTACAGTTGACACAATAGTAAAAGCAAAAGAAAAACAAAGGTGTTCCAGCACTTAAATACAACTGGAGTTCTCCACCACAATACCCCTCAATTTTTTGCATATTTTCACTCTCTCTCGGACCCCCTTTTTGTTTCTAATTTTCTAACAAACTCCTTTTCGACATCCCCTATGTAGCCACATTCCTCCTAGATATTTACCTAAGCAGTCATCCAAAATCCTGTTGCCCAAATGTTTCCTTAAAGTCCGCATTCAGATCCCAAGTGTGGTCATGATTTTTCTCATTGCTTTCCCCATTGTTCGTCTATCTTTCTTGTCTCAGTGTTTCATACTTCTGAAGTGTACTGGTTTGTTGAGATTCTAATTCTGGCATATTTATTCCTGAGAGCACCAAGATTGAATGAATTAAGTTAAAGTCCTATTCTTTCTTTTTTTCTTTTTAGTTATCCCTCTCCCTTTTTGTGCTTTAGTTATTAATACTTGTTTTTGTGCAACCCTTGGTACCTTGTGTGAACCTTTGATTTGGTTGGGTTGGGCTAGATGTTTGTTTAGTCCAAACCTCTTTTGGTAGAACAAGGGAGTTATTGGGCCAAATGGGTTATAATAATTGCATTCTTAAATATGTGATTTCTTGCCATTTAAATTGCGTTTTTTTTTTTTGGGGAGAAAATGGCATATATTTACTTATATCTGAGGGGGCTGCCTTGTTAGGATTGCTGATGCAGAGGAAAACTTAGGTGAGAGTGAAGTTCGAGAGGCTCACTTGGCAAAGTCCTTGTTTTTCATTCGGATTGGTGACAAGGTATATACCAACTATAATGTAATCACCTGTTTCCTGTAATCTTCCACTGGAATGTAAATGCCAGTAACATTATCCCTCATTTCCCAGGAAAAAGCCTTGGAACACCTCAAGTTAACAGAAAGCAAGACGGTTGCTGTTGGCCAGAAGATGGATCTGGTGTTTCATACATTGCAGCTTGGTTTCTTCGACATGGATTTTGATCTCATCTCCAAGAGCATTGATAAAGCTAAAAGGTAACGAATAAAAATATTTTATTGTTCTCTCCCATATTTTTCGGATTAGATTCAGATTCTAATGTTTTTCTCCATGATGGCAGCTTGTTTGAAGAAGGTGGTGATTGGGAAAGAAAGAACCGGTTGAAAGTGTATGAAGGCTTGTATTGCATGTCCACTCGAAATTTCAAGAAGGCTGCCAATCTGTTTTTAGATTCTATTTCAACATTTACAACCTATGAACTTTTTCCCTATGACACTTTTATATTTTACACTGTTTTGACAAGCGTTATATCATTGGATAGAGTTTCCATGAAGCAAAAGGTATTTTACATTTTGTTTGATTTTTACTTTTTGTCACCTTTTACCTTTCTAGTATTGTCTATGTTTTCCAAGAACCCTGCATATTTGATGTTCACGTTAGCTTGCAACAGGTGGTGGATGCTCCTGAGATCTTGACAGTGATCGGCAAAATCCCATATCTTTCAGAGTTTTTGAACTCCTTATACGACTGTCAATACAAGTCATTCTTCTCAGCGTTTGGTAGGCTGGCGTCTTCTATATGTTGATAGTCTGCTTATGGCTGCTTGGAATATTAGTTTATTTCTCGAAGATGCTTTGTCCTATAGCCTATAAGTGATTTTAGTGTTTGGCATTGAGAATTTGTGGAAAACATCTGCGAAGTGATGGATAGTTTATTTATGCATCTATGTGAATATACACTTACAATTTTGTTTCATTTCGAAATTTATTTTAGCTGGCTTGACGGAGCAAATCAAGTTGGACCGCTATTTGCATCCCCACTTCCGATTTTACATGAGGGAGGTCAGAACCGTTGTTTATTCACAGTTCTTGGAATCTTACAAGAGCGTTACAAATGAGGCAATGGCAAAAGCATTTGGGGTGACCGTGGATTTCATTGATCTGTAAGTGATAATTATTTCAAACTCAGTTTTTGTTTGATTCTTTATTGATGAAAATGTTTGGATTCTCTTTGTTAGGCGAATGGAATGTTTATCTAACGCATTACAATGTTTTGCTTCAGGGAGCTATCCCGTTTTATTGCAGCTGGGAAGCTACATTGCAAGATTGATAAAGTCGCAGGCGTCCTAGAGACTAACCGCCCTGATTCTAAGAATGCCCTTT